>NW_023658263.1:21802-49302 GCF_015228065.2 Penaeus monodon
TCCTTTTTTTTACTATTTATCATTTAATCATTTTTTTTCATAAATCATTTTTTCATCATTATTGCAATTATTATCATCATTATTGGAATTATTATCATTATTTTTGCAATTATTGCAGTTTATAATATATATTTTTGCAATTACTAATAACAACAACAATAATAATAGTAATAACAATAATAATAATAATAACGATTTTATAATAATTATTTGTATCATTATTTTAATCAATAGCGTTATTACTGTAATAATTACTGTTGTAATAATTATTTTTGCAATTATACTAGCAGTAGAAAAAATTTAATAATGTAATAATCACAATAATAATGTTAATAACAATATTATAATGATTATCATTATTATTTATATTATTATTATTAAACTCTTATTATTACAGTTATAATATAGTTTTTGGCAATTATATAATAATTAAAGTAATAATGATAATAATAAATAAAAAATAGATATAATAATAATAATAATAATAATGATAATAATGATGATGATAATGTTAATAATAATAATAATAACAATAATAGACAATAATAATGATGATAATGTTAATAATATTCCTACGCCAGGTGGGTCTTTGTCTCTGTGCGAAACATGTGTTAACATGAAAAGGATGACCTGGGCATGTGTTAACATAAAGGGGAAACCTGGGCAAACATGACGCAGCTGGCTGTAGCGGAGGAGCGGAGGAACAAGCCAAGGGGACGCAGTTGGGTGCTGCTCCTGTGAAGACCTCGTGTGTGCCCTTGTGACCTGAGATAAATCTTGTGTTGCCCTGTTATAAGCTGTATTGTGCTGTGGGGACATGCGGGTTTTCCCCCCTGTATTGTGCCTATAGAAAAAGTGTACGGTAAATAACTTGTGTAAATAAAGGAAAGACAGTCATCGTGTGTTTATTTCGTGCCCTGCCTCGCCACTTGACGTTTCCCCTGTGGTTTTCTGGGACGCTGTGGTGCTTGGTGCCTCTTGGAGCTGTTCAGTGTTCACGACCCAGTGGATAGCACGCCGTCTGCCTAGCCTGCCTTTTGGGGTTGGTGGCAGAGAGACGAGGGGGCCCGGGCGTAACAAATGGCGTCAGGAGTGGGATTTGTGATATTTGATCGTGGATTTATCATGTCGTCCAAAGATGGAGGCAGCCATGAGGGAGAGGAGGCTATAACTGAGGCAGGCACGAGTGGGTGAAGCCGAGCCAGAGGGGACCTGACCCACTGTCATGCTGGCCGGTATGAGGGGGGAAATGGCACAAAGGGCAGAAGAGCAGGCACAGAGGGCAGGGCGAGCAGGCGCACCATCTCGTCGAGATGCAGGAAAGGAAAGGGGCTATAACTGAGGCAGGCACGAGTGAGGTGAAGCCGAGCCAGATGGACCTGATCACTGCCATGCGGGCCCGGTATGAGGGAGGAAATGGCACAAAGGGCAGAAGAGCAGGCACAGAGGGCACGCGAGCAGGCGCACCATCTCGTCGAGAGGGCAGGCAAGGAAGGCAGAGGAACAGTTCTGCCGACTTGTTGAGGTGCTACAGAGCAATCTTGTATCTGTGAAGATGGAAACTCAGCAGTACACCGACAAGGCCTGCAACAGCGTGGAGAGTGAACTGATGGAGGAGGTGCAGACTCTGAAGGGCGAGGTTCAGGGCCTGAGGGAGGAAGTGAGGAAGCGTCACGAGGTAGAAAACGTTGCAAGCAGAGAAGGCAGACGAGGTTCTGGCAACAGAATGCCCAGAGTGTCAGATTTTACTGGGGTTGCCTGGGGTCCGTTGGCAGGGAAACCCCCGGGCCTCGCAGGCGTGTGTCGGAGCAGTGGTCGCTGCAAAAGGCTGGGGACCCACGGAACCGCTCCTTGGGGAAAATAGGTGGCGGCAACTCGGACCCGGTCAACCCGCCTCGTTGCCTCCTCACCCCTTCCTCCCCCGGGTTTTGTTATTCACGGCAGCGTTCTCCACCCTGCAGCCCTCGGCCCCGGGAACATTTGTGAAGCGTAAGCCAGCTGAGTACGACGGGGAAGGTGGCCTGGGAGGCATTGTCGCCCATTTGAAATGCTGCATCTGCCCAGGGCTAGCCAGGAAGAGAAGGCCCTGCACTGGAAACAGCGCTAAGGGGGCCCGCGGGGGAAGTGTTGGGGCACGCGCCATCCCAACATCCCTCTACACCAGCGTGGCAAGGGGCTTTGAAATGCCGTTTCGGCACCAGGCCGGGGTTTATATGGGGCCCGCTTAAGAACGGACTCGTGAGCGTGGCGAGGACACTGTCCCAGCTGGCGAGGATGTGGAGGCGCTGGTAAGGAGGTGTACCCTGCAGCTGCGGAAGAGATGATCGTGGTCCGGCCCGTGTTCTTTGTTGATGCTTTACAGGACAGCAGCTGCAAATCTACGTCAAGCGGCACACCCTGAGGACCTGCAGGTGGCGCTGGGCGAGGGCTGGAGTCGAGCCTTCCTGAAAGAACAGTGGCCTAGGCCAAGTGCTAAAGCCCGCCAGCTCTGTGCCGGAAGGCTAAAGTGGAGAAGGTAGCATTGAGAAGTGAGCCCGAGCACTTTCAAGGTTGTGTTGGCTCCCGTAAGGAAGGGGCCACAGACTAGTCGGTGTCGAGGGAGGGGACCGTCCTCTCAAGCGACGGATTCTGATGCCTTCCAGCAGTGCTGAAAGGGGACTGTGCAGGTATGGTCCCCACCAGTGCTGCCTAAGGCTAAGGAAGTGGTACAGGCGGGAAAATTTGGAGAAGGGGCCGAAACACAGCCGCCTCGGTTCCGGGCCCCGACTTGGGTAAGCTGCCGCAAACCCAAAGCAGATGCGATGGAGGGCTCAATAGATGGAAGCCAGGGGCGCCTGACAGTGGACTGGGGCTGAGAAGACCTAGTGCGGCTGATATGTTGGCCACTATGCGACTCCAGACGCACCACAGAGACGTGTGGTGTCACGGGCATTGTGTGCACCCAAAGGGGGCCCAGGGAGCTCGTATTGGTGTGGGCAGACGTGCAGCGGCTCCCGGTGTATGTGGCCGATCTGGAGAGCACTGTTTGCGGGGCCCTTGACTACCTGATGCAGAGAAAGGGGCGGGGTGTCGACTTGGGACGGAGCTGGGAGGGTTCCGGTGAAGATGTGCCTTGCTTCCAAGGTTGGGGAGAGGTAGTTACGGCGAGCGACTGCACCTTCCCCCCAGGACAGAGTCTAGAATCCGGTGTCGACTGTCAAGAGTGATGCGTGGAGTAGAGGGCTTCGTGGAGCCCATTCAAAACCTGCAGCTGGTGATGGCGTAGCGGTTGGGCGGAGCCTTGTTGGACCAGGGGAGGGGTTAGTTACAGTGTTGGTAGCCAATTTCCCCGATAAGGCCAGAAGGTGCCAGTGGTCCCCAAAACTGGGCACTTGTGAGGAAGTGGAGCGTCCAGAAGAGTTGTCGGGGAGCGAGGAGTTGGTTGGTGTGGGCCGTTCCCTGACTTCCTCGGGGGACTTGGAGAAACCGGCTTTGGCGTTACCATGGGCCATGAAGCTACTCCTGGGGCCATGGTGAAAAAGAAGATGACGTTAGCCCCAGTAGCGGCGATGAGGACGTGGCAGACGCTGACCGAGATGAGGAAAGAGCATTTGGGGCGGTGAGGGCGATGCAGCAGACGTCAGTGGTGACCATGAGCCAGGTCTTGGGACAGGAGTACCCTCTGGGTGCCACTGCCAATCTACCGCCGTCCACACCTTCTCCAGAGCGACCCCAGCAAGAACAAAGAAAGCCGCGCTGGATGAAAGATTTTTGTGTTTCTGAGAACTGAATTTATTTAAATTTTCTGTAGTTTGTTTCAGGTTTAGATATGTCAGAGCAGACGGGTCGTCTGTTTGATAGGGGGGGGTAGTTTCTACGCCAGTGGGTCTTTGTCTCTGTGCGAAACATGTGTTAACATGAAAAGGATGACCTGGGCATGTGTTAACATGAAGGGACCTGGGCAAACATGACGCAGCTGGCTGTGAGCGGAGGAGCGGAGGAACAAGCCAGGAGACGCAGTTGGGTGCTGCTCCTGTGAAGACCTCGTGTGTGCCCTTGTGACCTGAGATAAACCTTGTGTTGCCCTGTTATAAGCTGTATTGTGCTGTGTGACATGCTGGTTTCCCCCCTGTATTGTGCCTATAGAAAAGTGTACAGGTAAATAACTTGTGTAAATAAAGGAAAGACATTCATCGTGTGTTTATTTCGTGCCCTGCCTTTGCCACTTGGCGTTTTCCCCCGTGGTTTTCTGGGACGCTGTGGTGCTCGGTGGGCCCCTTGGGGCTGTTCAGTGTTCACGACCCTGTGGATAGCACGCCGTTGCCTAGCCTGCTTGTGTTTGGGGGCAGAGAGACGAGGCGGCCGGCGTAACAATATTATTAATTATCAAATGTTATAAAAATTCTCTTTATTCTCACTTTTATCATCATTATTGTCATGATTAATACAAATCTGGTAATTATATCATTATTACGCTAATAATTGCCAAAATCATCAAAGAAATAAAAAAAACGTCATTTTGGAGTATGCTCTCAAAAGGCTATATTTCGCTAGATTTTGCCGGTTTTTCGACTTTTGGAAAAAAATTTCTTTTACATTTTTTATTATATGGACGCAATTCCTGTTATTTATCATCCTTATTATCATGATTATCATTATTATTATCGGTATCATAATCACTATCATCATTATCATCGTCATTTTCATCATATTACAATTTTTATCATCATTATTGCAATTATTATCATTATCATTGCAATTATTGTAGTTATAATTTTGCAACTATACTAATAACAACAACAATAATAATAGTAATAACAATAATAATAGCAATAATAACGATTTTATAAAAATAATTTGTATCATTGTTTTAATCAATATCGTTATTACTGTAATAATTACTTTTATGATAATTATTTTTGCAATTATACTACCAGTAAAAATAATAATAATGCTAATAATCACAATAATAATGTTAATAACAATATTATAACGATTATTATTATTACTTTTTTTTAAATCATTATTATTATTAATATTACAATTATAATATATTTTTTGGCAATAATGCTAATAAATTTAAGTAATAATGATAATAAAATACTAATAATAATGATGGTAATAATGATGATGACGATGCTAATAATAATGATAATAATAATAATAATATCATATGTTATCTAAATTCTCTTTATTTTCACTTTTATCATCATTATTGTCATGATTAATACAAATCTTGTAATTATTATCATCATTATGCTAATAATTGCCAAAATCATCAAAGAAATCGAAAAAACGTCATTTTGGAGTATGCTCTCAAAAGGCTATATTTCGCTAGAATTTGCCGCTTTTTCGACTTTTGGGATTTTTTTTTCTTTTACCTTTTTATTATATATGGACACAATTCCTGTTATTAATCATCATTATTATCATGATTATCATCATTATTATCGTTAGCATCATCATTTTCATCATTATCATTATCATTATCATCAATATTGCAATTATTATCATCATTATTGCAATTATTATCATCATTATTGCAATTATTATCGTAATTCCTGTAATAATTACTGTTATAATAATTATTTTTTGCAATTATACTACCAGTAAAAATTATGATAATGCTAATAATTACAATAATAATGTTAATAACAATATTATAACGATTAGTATTATTATTATCATTCTTATTATTATTATTGTTATTATTACAGTTATAATATATTTTTTTGCAATAATACTAATAATTAAAGTAATAATGATAATAATAATAATGATAATAATGATAATGATAATAATAATAATAATAATAATAATAATAATAATAATAATAATAAAAATAATAATAATAATGTTAATAATATTATTAATTATGAAAATTTATCAAAATTCTCTTTATTCTCACTTTTATCATTATTATTGTCATGATTAATACAATTCTGGTAATTGTTATCATTATTACGCTAATAATTGCCAAAATCATTAAAGAAATCGAAAAAACGTCATTTTCGAGTATGCTTTCAAAAGGCTATATTTCGCTAGATTTTGCCGCTTT
Source organism: Penaeus monodon (assembly GCF_015228065.2). Taxonomy (NCBI): domain Eukaryota; kingdom Metazoa; phylum Arthropoda; class Malacostraca; order Decapoda; family Penaeidae; genus Penaeus; species Penaeus monodon. The sequence continues at coordinate 27,840 of NW_023658263.1, forward strand.
TTTGACTTTAGGTAATTCTTTTCTTTTACCTTTTTTTTTATCATATATGAACACAATTCCTCTTATTATCATCCTTATTATCATGATTATCATCTTTATTATCGTTATCATCACCATTATCATCATTATTACAATTATTATCATCATTATTGCAATTATTATAATTATTATTGGAATTATTGCAGTTATAATGTATATTTTTGCAACTATACTAATAACAACAAAAATGATAATAGTAATAACAATAATAATAACAATAAAAACGATTTTATGATAATCATTTGTATCATTATTTTATCAATATCGTTATTACTGTAATAATTACTGTTATACTAATTATTTTTACAATTATACTACCAGTAGAAATAATAATAATGCTAATAATCACAATAATAATGTTAATAACTATATTATAACGATTATTATTATTATTATTATACCTATTATTATTATTATTGTTATTATTACAATTATGATATATTTTTTGGGGAAATAATATAATAATTAAAGTAATAATGACAATAATAATAATAATAATAATGATAATAAGAGATGATGATGATAATAATGATAATAATAATAATAATAATAATAAAAAATAATAATAATGAAAAATAAGATAATGTTAATAATATTATTAATATCAAATGTTACAAAATTCTTTTTATTATTCTTATCATATTATTGCCATGATTAATAAAATTTCTGTTAATTATTGTCATTATTAGCTAAAAAATTCCCAAAATTTCATCAAAGAAATCGAAAAAACGTCATTTTGGAGTAGGCTCTAAAAGGCTAATTTCGCTAGATTTTTGTGTTTTTCCGATTTTTGGGAATTTTTTTTTTTTCCCTTTTTTTTTTAATAGGGACAGAATTCCTGTTTTTATCCCCATTATTACCCAAGTTTATCTTATTTTATCTTATCACATTATTATCATTATTGCAATTTTTTTATTATTATTACAATTTTTATCATTGTATTGAAATTTTATAATTAATTTTTGCAAACTATACTAAAAACAACAACAATAATAATAGAAAAAAACAATAATAATAACAAAAATAACGATTTTAAAATAAATTTTTTATACATTTTTTTAACGATATCGTTATTATTTAAAATAAAAAAACTGTTATGATAATTATTTTTGCTTTTATACTCCCAGTAAAAGTAATAAAATGATAATAAAAAAAACAATAAAATATTAAAAAAAAAATATTATAACGATTATTATTATCATTATTTTTTTACAATATTACTGTTACGCCCATCGCCTCGTCTCTCTGCCACCAACACAAGGCGGCTAGGAAACGGCGTTTTATTAAGGGTCGTGAAAATAACAGCTCCAAGAGGCACGAACGCCACAGCGGCCAGAACAAGGAGAGAAAAACCCCCAAGGGGCGGGGCCGGGCACGAAGAAAAACACAAAATGACAGTTTTTCCCTTTATTTTAACAATTTTTACCCGAATTTTCTATGGGGCCAATACGGGGGGAAAAACAGCATGTCACACAGCAAAATACAGCTTTAACAGGGCAACACCAGGTTATTAGGCAAAAGGGGCACCCAAGGTCTTCACAGGAGCAGACCCAACTGGTCTCTCTTTTGGGGTTCCTCCGCTCCCCGCTCACACCCGTTGCTTATGTTTGCCCAGGCCCCTCAGTTAACACATGCCCAGGTCTCCTTTTGTGTTAACACATTTTTTGCACAGAGACAAAGACCCATGGCGTAGCACTACCCCCCCCTATCAAGCAGACGACCCGTCTGCTCTGACATACCTAAACATGAAAAAAAATACAGAAAATTTACATAAAATTAGTCCTCAGGAACAAACAAAATTTTTCAAAAAAAAATAACCTAATTGAAAAATCGTTCTCGAAAACAAAAATCTTTCATCCAGCGCGGTTTCTTCGTCTCGCGGGGGTCGCTCGGAGGTGTGGGCGGCGGTAGATTGCAGTGGCACCCAGGGGGGTTATTTTCCGCCCCAAGACCGGCTCAGGGTCACCACTGACGTTGTTGCTCGCCCTCATCGTCCAAATGCTCGTCCTCATCTGGTCAGGCTCCCACGTCCCATCGCCGCTATGGGCAACGTATCTTCTGTAGTTTCGGCGAGAGCCCTCGCTCCGAGGGGGTTATGCAGCCACTCTGTCACTAGTTGTACCTCACTTCCCTCATGGCCGGTCATAGGTCCCCTTCATGGCTGGCCGGCTACCTTGAGCTTGCCAACGCACTGTCGGTGCATCTAAAACCCAGGATAGCGGCGCCCCGGGGGCCCCAAGTCCCGGGAAGTCGGGAAAAAACAGCCCCACACCAACCAACCCTCGCCCCCCGACGACTCTTCGGATGCCCCCACTTCCTCACAAGTGCCCAGCTTTGCACCAGCGGGGCACCTTTGGGCCTTTTTGGGAAAGAAGTTATACCAATACTGAAACTAACCCCTCCCCTTGTCCAACAAGGCTCCGCCCAACTGCTACGCCACACCCGCTGCGGGTTTTTGAATGGGCCCAGAGGCCCTTACTTCACGATCATTCTTGACAGTCGACCCGGATTCTGGACTCTGTCCGGGGGGAAGGGTGCAGTCGCTCAGCCGTAAACCTCTGCAAGCCAACCTTGGAAGAAGGCAATTTTCACCGTGCACCCCCCAGCTTCCGCCAAGGTCGACACACCCTTACTTGCGCAGGTAGTCAAGGCCCAGCAAGCAGGCTCGTCCAGAGTGACACAATCCCCCGTGCACCACACAGTCTCTGTGGTGCATCTGGAAGTGCATGTGGCCAACTATCAGGCCGCATGGGGTCTTCTAGCCCAGTGTCCACTGTCAGGGGAGGCTTCCCATCTTTTTGAGCCCCCCACTTGATCGTGCGGGCGAGGGCAGCTTACCCAATCGGGGCCCGGGGAAAACCGGGAGGGCTGGGTTTGGGCCCCCCTTCCCAGCCTGTCGAGTTTTCCTCCTGTACCACTTCCTTTGTTAGGGGCATGCACTCGGTGGTGCCTACCTGCCAAGTCCTTGCAGCACGCTGGAAAGGGACAGAATCCGTCCCGGGTTTAGAGGAGGTTCTCCGCTCCCTCCAACACCGGGCTAGCTGTTTTCCCCTTCTTACCACAGCCCCATAATTTGCGCCAGCTGGGACAGGTTCGCCCCCCACGAGTCCGCTTCTTCAAGTGGGCCGATATACCTCGGCCTGGGGGGGTGCCCGAAAGGCGTTTCAAAGCCTCTGCCACACTGGGTAAGAGGCCTGTTGGGGTGCCGGGAGATGCCCAAAAAAACTTCCACCGTGGGGCCCCCTTTGCGCTGTTTAAACTGCAGGGCCTCTCTTCCTGGCCCAGCCCTGGGCAATGCCGCATTTTAAATTTGGGGAAAATATGCCTCCCAGGCCCCTTCCCGTCGTACTGCGGGTTACGCCTCACAGAATGTTGGAGGCCGAGGGTCTACAGGGTGGAGAACGCGTGCCGTGAACTAACAACCTGGGGGGGGGGGAAGGGGGGGAGGGAGGCAACAGGCGGGTTGACCCGGGGCCGAGTTTGCCGCCACCTTACTCAAGGGAGCGGTTCCCCTGGGTCCCCAGCCTTCTGCAGCGACCACTGGCTGCGAACGACGCTGCGAGGCCCGGGGGTTTTCCCGCCCAGACCCCCGGCGACCCCCGTAAATTGACCTCTGGCATTGTTGCCAGAAAACCCCGTCTGCCTTCTCTGCTTTCAACGTTACTACCCCGTGACTCGCCTTTTCCCCCTTCACTTCCTCCTAGGCCCCGAACCTCCCCTTAGAGTCTGCACCTCCTCCATCAGTTCACTCTTCACCTGTTTTAAGCCTTGTCGGTGTACTGCTGAGTTTTATCTTTTCAGTGCAAGATTGCTCGTAGCACCGAACAAGTTGGCGAAAAATGTTCCCCTGCTCCTTGCCTGCTCCACGAGATGGGCGCCTCTCGCGGCCCTCTGTGCCTGTCTTCGCCCTTTGTGCCATTTTCCCCCTCATTTCCGGCCGCAGGCACTGATCGGTCCATTGGGTCGGCTTCACCTCACTCGTGCCCGCCCCAGTATACCTCCTCTCCCTCAGGCTGCCACCATTTTTGGCGACTGATAAATTGGGGGGTTCTCACTGATCAAATTCAAAATCCCACTCCTGAACATTTGTTACGCCCATCGCCTCGTCTCTCTGCCACCAACACAAGGGAAAGGCTAGGCAGACGGGGTTATATACGGGTCGGAACACTGAACAGCTTCAAGAGGCACCGAACACCACGCGTGCCAGAACACCAGGAGAGCAAACGCCAAAATGGCGAGGGGAGGGACGAAGTAAACACAAAAGACAGTTTCCCCTTTTTTACAAATTATTTCCCGTAACTTTTTTATAGGGGACAATACAGGGGGGGAAAAACCCGCTGTAAACCCGCACAATACAGTTTTAAAAAGGGGGAACACCAGGTTTATCCAGGTCACAAGGGCCCCACAAAGGTCTTCACAGGAGCAGCACCCAATGCGTCTCCTCTGGGGTTTGTTTCCCCCGCTCCCCCGCTCACAGCCAGTTGTTCATGTTGCCCCGGTCCCTTCATGTTTAACACATGCCCAGGTCATCTTTTCGTGTTAAACATGTTTTGCCAGAGACAAAGACCCCCTGGGTAGATTTCTAATAATTAGAAAATAATATAATAATAATGATAAAAATAATAATAAATAAAAATAATAATAATAATAATAATTTATAATGATAAAAATAGTAAAAATAATAATAATTTAAAAATAATGATAATAATAAAATAAAATAATAATAATAATAATGTTTAAAAATATGATTAATTATCAAATTTAACAAAAAATTTTTTATTCTCAATTTTTTCATCATTATTTTCATGATAATACAATTTTGGTAAATTATTATCCCTTATTAGCTAATAATTGTCAAAAATTATCAAAAAAATCGAAAAAAAGTCATTTGGAGTATGCTTCAAAAGGCTAATTTCGCTGGATTTTACCCCTTTTTCGACTTTTGGATTTTTTTTTTTTTTACCTTTTTTATTATATGGCACAATTCTGTTTTTTATCACTTATTATCAGGGTTTCATCATTTTTGCAAATTTTTATACATTTTTGCAATATTATCTTATATTGCAATATTTAGTTAAAATATATTTTTGAACATATTAAAACAACAACAATAATAATAGTAATAAAAAAAATAATAACAATCGTTATAATATTGTTATTAATATTATTACTGTGATTATTAGCATTACCCTTTTTTTTATAGTAGTATAATTGCAAAAATAATTATTAAAACAGAAATTATTACGTAAAAACGATTTTTGATTAAAATAATGATATAAATAATTTTTATAAAATCATATTATTGTTATTATTATTTTTTATAATATTATTTTTGTTGTTGTTTTAATATGTTCAAAAAAATATTTATAACTAAATAATTGCAATATAAGATAATATTGCAAAAATGTATATAAATTGCAAAAATGATGAAACCCTGATAATAATGTGATAAAAAACAGAATTGTGCCTTTAATAATAAAAAAAGGTAAAAAAAAAAAAAATCCAAAAGTCGAAAAAGCGGTAAAATCCAGCGAAATATAGCCTTTTGAGAGCATACTCCAAAATGACATTTTTTTCGATTTTTTTGATAATTTTGACAATTATTAGCGTAATAATGATAATAATTTCCCAAATTGTATTATCATGAAAATATGATGAAAAAAATTGAGAATAAAAAATTTTTTGTTAAATTTGAAAATTTAATCATATTTTTAAAACATTATTATTTTTATTATTTTATTTTATTATTATCATTATTTTTAAATTATTATTATTTTTCTATTTTTATCATTATAAATTATTTTTATTATTTTTTAAATTATTATTTATTATTATTTATCAAAATTATTAGTATTATTTTAAATAATTATTAGTAATCTACCCAGGGGGTCTTGTCTCTGGCAAAACATGTTTAACACGAAAAGGAGACCTGGGCATGTGTTAAACATGAAGGGACCTGGGAAAACAGAACAACTGGCTGGAGCGGGGGAGCGGGGGAAACAACCCCAGAGGAGACGCAGTTGGGTGCTGCCCCTGTGAAGACCTTTGTTTCCCCTTGTGACCGGATAAAACCTGGTGTTCCCCTTTTTATAAGCTGTATTGTGCGGGTTTACAGCGGGTTTTTCCCCCCCTGTATTGTGCCTATAAAAAAGTTACGGGTAAATAATTGGTAAAAAAGGGGAAAAGACTGTTTTTGTGTTTATTCGTGCCCTGCTCGCCATTTTGGCTTTTTGCTCTCCTGGTGTTCGGGCACGCGGGGTGTTCGGTGCCTCTTGAAGTGTTCAGTTTTCCGCCCCTGTATATAACCCCGTCTGCCTACCCTTCCTTGTGTTGGTGGCAGAGAGCGAGGCGATGGGCGTAACAAATGATTCAGGAGTGGGATTTTTGATATTTGATCATGAAAACCCCCCAATTTTCAGTCGCCAAAGGGGCAGCCTGAGGGAGAGGAGGTATACTGGGGCGGGCACGAGTGGGGTGAAGCCGACCCAAGGGGCCCTGATCAGTGCCTGCGGCCGGTATGAGGGGGGAAAAGGGCACAAAGGGCGAAAGACAGGCACAGAGGGCCGCGAGAGGCCCCCATCTCGTCGGAGCGGGCAAGGAGGCAGAGGAACAGTTCTGCCAACTTGTTGGGCTACGAGCAATTTTGCATCTGTAAAGATAGAAACTCAGCAGTACACCGACAAGGCTTAAAACAGGTGAAGAGTGAACTGATGGAGGAGGTGCAGACCTAAAGGGGAGGTTCGGGGCCTGGGGGAGGAAGTGAAGGGGGAAAGGCGAGTCACGGGGTAGTAACGTTGAAAGCAGAAAAGGCAGACGAGGTTTCGGAAACAATGCCAGAGTGTCAATTTACGGGGGTCTCCCCGGGGGTCTGGGCAGGAAACCCCCGGGCCTCGCAGCGTCCGTTCGCAGCCAGTGGTCGCTGCAGAAGGCTGGGGACCCATGGGAACCGCTCCCTTGAGTATAGGTGGCGGCAAACTCGGCCCCGGGTCAACCCGCCTGTTGCCTCCCTCCCCCCTTTTCCCCCCCCCCCAGGTTGTTAGTTCACGGCACGCGTTCTCCCCCCTGTAGACCCTCGGCCTCCAACATTCTGTGAGGCGTAACCCCGCGGTACGACGGGAAGGGGCCCTGGGAGGTATTTTCCCCAAATTTAAAATTGCGGCACTGCCCAGGGCTGGGCCAGGAAGAGAGGCCCTGCAGTTTAAACAGCGCAAAGGGGGGCCCCACGGGGAAGTTTTTTTGGGCATCTGCCGGCACCCCAACAGGCCTCTTACACCAGTGGGCAGAGGTTTGAAACGCCTTTCGGGCACCACCCCCGGGCCGAGGTTATGGGGCCCACTTGAAGAAGCGGACTCGTGAGTGGGGCGAGACAGTCCCAGCTGGCGCAAATTATGGGGCTGGGGTAAGAAGGGAAAACAGACGTAGCCCGGTTTGGAGGGAGCGGAGAACCTCCTCTAAACCGGGACGGATTCGGGCCCTTTCCAGCGTGCTGCAAGGACTTGGAAGGTAGGGGCACCACCGAGTGCATGTCCTAAAAAGGAAGGGTACAGGGGGAAAAAACTCGACGGGCGGGGAAAGGGGGCCGAAACCCACCCTCCCTTTTTCCCGGGGCCCCCGATTGGGTAAGTCCCGTCGCCAGACGATCAAGGGAGGGCAAAATGATGGGAAGCCTCCCGCCTGACAGGGGACACTGGGGCTGAGAAGCCCCTATGCGGCCGATATGTTGGCCACATGGACTTCCAGATGCACCACAGGATGTGGGGTGCAGGGGGCTTGGTCACTTGGACGAGCACTGCTTGCTGGGCCTTGACTACCTGCGCAAGTAAGGCGTGTGTCGACCTTGGACGGAAGTGGGGGGGGTGACGGTGAGATTCCCCTTGCTTCCAAGGTTGGCTTGCAGAGGTTTACGGCGAGCGACTGCACCTTCCCCCGGCAGAGTCAGAATCCGGGTCGACTGTCAAGAATGATCGTGAAGTAAGGGCCTCGGGAGCCCATTCAAAACCTGCAGCGGTTTGGGGCGTAGAGTTGGGCGGAGCCTTGTTTGGGCAAGGGGAGGGGTTAGTTTCAGTATTGGTAGTAACTTCTCCAATAAGGCCCAAAGGGCCCGCTGGTGCAAAGCTGGGCACTTGTGAGGAAGTGGGGCATCCGAAGGGTCTCGGGAGCGAGGGTTGGTTGGTGTGGGGGTGTTTCCTGACTTCCCCCGGGGCTTGGCCACCGGGGCGCCGCTATCCCGGTTCAGATGCACCGACGAGTGCGTGGCAAGCTCAAGGTAGCCGGCCAGCCATGAAGGGGACTATGACCGGCCTGAGGGAAGTGAGGTACAACTAGGTGACAAGTGGCTGCATAACCGCGTCGGAAACGAGGGCTCTCGCCGAAACTACAGAAGATACGTTGCCCATAGCGGCGATGGGACGTGGCAGCCCCTGACCGAGATGAGGACGAGCATTTTGGGCGATGAGGGCGAGCAACAGACGTCAGTGGTGACCCTGAGCCGGTCTTGGGGCGGAAAATAACCCCCCTGGGTGCCACTGCAATCTACCGCCGCCCACACCTCCCGAGCGACCCCCGCGAGACGAAGAAACCGCGCTGGATGAAAGATTTTTTGTGTTTCTGAGAACGATTTACAATTACGGTTACTTTTGTTGAAAGAATTTTGTTTGTTCCTGAGGATAATTTTATGTAAATTTTCTGTATTTTTTTTCATGTTTAGGTATGTAGAGCAGACGGGTCGTCTGCTTGATAGGGGGGGATAGTGTACGCCATGGGTTTTGTCTCTGTGCAAACATGTGTTAACACAAAAGGATGACCTGGGCATGTGTTAACTGAAGGGGCCCGGGCAAACATAAGCAACGGGTGTGAGCGGAGGGGCGGGGGAACGCCAAAAGAGAGACCAGTTGGGTGCTGCTCCTGTGAAGACCTTGTGTGCCCCTTTTGCCTAATAAACCTGGTGTTGCCCGTTAAAGCTGTATATGCTGTGTGACATGCTGTTTCCCCCCGTATTGGCCCATAGAAAAGTTCGGGTAAATAAATTGGTTTAAATAAAGGAAAGACTGTCATTTTTGTGTTACTTCGTGCCCGGGCCCCGCACTTGGGGGTTTTTCTCTCCCGGGGTTTTTGGCCGCTGTGGCGTTCGTGCCTCTTGGAGCTGTTATGTTCACGACCCTTATATAACACGCCGTCTGCCTAGCCTGCCCTTTTGTTGGGGGCAGAGAGACAGGCGATCGGGCGTAACAGTAATATTGTAAAAAATAAAGATAATAATAATCTTATAAAATTGTTTTAATATTATTATTTTTTTATTATCATTATTATTACTTTTTTCTGGGAGTATAAAAGCAAAAATAATTATCATAACAGTTTTTTATTTTAAATAAAAACGATATCGTTAAAAAAATGAAAAAATAATTATTTTAAAATCGTTATTTTTTTATTATTATTGTTTTTTCTATTATTATTGTTGTTGTATTAGTATAGTTTGCCCAAAAAATTTTTAAATTTTAAAATTTCAATACAATGATAAAAAAGTAATAATAATAAAAATAATTGCAATAATGAAATAATGTGATAACGATAAAATAAGATAACTTGGGTAAAAATGAGGATAAACAGGAATTCTGTCCCCTATTAAAAAAAAAAGGTAAAAGAAAAAAATTCCCAAAAATCGGAAAAGCACAAAAAACTAGCGAAATATAGCCTTTTAGAGCCACTCCAAAATGACGTTTTTTCGATTTCTTTTATGAATTTGGCAATTTTTTTAGCGTAATAATGACAATAATTAAAAGAAGTATTAATCATGGCAATAATATGATAAGAATAATAAAAAGAATTTTGAAACATTTGATATTAAAATATTATTAACATTATCATTTTTATCATTATTATTATTTTTTTATTTTTATTATTATTTTTATTATCATTTTTTATCTCATCATCATCTTATTTCATTTTATTTTTATTATTATTGTCATTATTTCTTTAATTATTAATTATTGCCCCAAAAAATATATTATAATTGTAATAAAACAATAATAATAATAAAAGGGTTAATAATAAAAATAAAATCGTTATAATTAGTTATTAACATTTTATTGTGATTATAGCATTATTATTATTTCTACTGGGATATAATTGCAAAAATAATTAGTATAACTAATTATTTCAGTATAACGTATTGTAAAAAAAATGATACAAAAGATTATCATAAAATCGTTTTTATTGTTATTATTTTTTGTTATTACTATTTTCATTTTTGTTGTTATTTATGTTGCAAAAAAAATACATTTTACTGCAATAAAATTTCAAATAAATTTAATAATTGCAATAAAGATGATAATAAATTGCAAAAATGTGATAATGATGTAATGGTGATGATAACGATAAAAAAGATGATAATCATGATATAAGGATGATAATAAGGGAATTTTGTTCATATATGATAAAAAAAGGTAAAAGAAAAGAAATTTCCTAAAAAAAAAAAGCGGCAAAATCTAGCGAATATAGCCCCTTTTTAAAGCATACTCGAAAAAAGACGTTTTTTTTGATTTCTTTAATGATTTTGGCAATTATTAGCGTAAAAAATTAAACAAATTTCCAGAATTTTTATTTCAGACAAAAATGATAAAAGGAGAATAAGAGAAAATTTTTATAAATTTTCAAATTAAAAATTCATTAACATTATTATTATTTTTTATTATTATTATTTTTATTTTATTATTATTATTATTATTTTTATCATTTTAATTTTTTTCATTATTATTTTTATCATTATTTCTTTAATTATTAGTATTATTGCAAAAAAAAAAATTTATAACGTAATAAAAACAAAATAATAATAAAAATGATAATAAAAATCTAATCGTTATAATATTGTTATTAACTTTTTATTTAATTATTAGCATTATCATAATTTTTACGGGAGTATAATTTCAAAAAATAATTATTTTAACATAAATTTTTACAGGAAATTTCGATAATAATTGCAAAATGTGATAAAAATTCAATAATGAGATAAAAATTGGGAAAATTATGATAATGAAAAATAATGATGAAAATGAGATGCTAACGTAAAATGATGAAATCTGATAATAAAGATGATAAAAACAGGGGAAATTTGTCCCCTATATAATAAAAAAAGGGAAAAGAAAAAAAAAAACCCAAAAGTCGAAAAAACGGGAAATTCTAGCTGAAATATAGCCTTTGAGAGCCATAACTCCAAAATGACGTTTTTTTTTTTGTTTTCCGATTTTTTGATGATTTTGGCATTATAGCATGAATGATGATAATAATTACAGAATTGTATTATCATGACAAAATGATGATAAAAGTGAAAATAAAGAGAATTTGATAACATATGATAATTAAGAATATTATTAACAATTTTATTATATTATTATATAACCATTATTATTATTCATCATCGTCATCATCATTATCTACCATATTATTATTAGTATTAGTATCTCATTATTACTTTCAATCTTAGTATTAGTGCCAAAAAATATATTTATAATTGTAATATTAATAATACATAATGAGTAAAAATAATAATAATCGTTATAATATTGTTATTAACATTATTATTGTGATTATTAGCATTATTATTATTTGCTACGGGTAGTATAATTGCCAAAATAAGTATATTAAAGGAATTATTACAGTAATAACGATATTGATTAAAAACAATGAGACAAATTATTTTTATTGAATCGTTATTATGCTATATATTGTTATAATAATTATTATTGTTGTTGTTATTAGTATAGTTGCAAAAATTGATATTTTAGAACTGCAATAATGCAAGGAAATGATATAATGGCAATAATGATGATAATAATTGTAATAATGATGATAATGACGATGATAATGATGATAGTGATTATTGATACACGATAATAATAATGATAATCAATGATAATAAGGATGGGATGATAATAAACAGGAATTGGTCCATATATAATAAAAATGTAAAAGAATTTTTTCCAAAAGTCGAAAAAACCGGCAAAATCTAGCCGAAATATAGCCTTTTGAGAGCATTACTCCAAAATGACGTGTTTTATTTCTTTGATGGATTTGCAATTATTAGCGTAATAATGATATAATTACCAGATTTGTATTAATCATGACAATAATGATGATAAAAGTGAGAATAAGAGAATTTTTATAACATTTTGATAATTAATAATATTGTTACGCCGGCCGCTGTTCTCTCTGCCACCAACAAAAGCAGGCTAGGCATAAGGCGTGCTATCACAGGGTCGTGAACACTGAACAGCTCAAGAGGCCACCGAAGCACCACAGGCGTCCCAGAAAACCAAAGGGGAAACGCCAAGTGGCGAGGTAGAGGCAAGAAATTAAACACACGATGAGTGTCTCTCTTTATTTACACAGTTATTGACCTGTTACACTTTCTATTATGCACAATACAGGGGGGAAACCAGCATGTCACACAGTCACAATACAGCGTATAACAGGGCAAACACAAGGTTTAATTAGTTCACAAGGGCACACCGAGGTCTTCACAGGAAGCAGCACCCAACTGCGGTCTCCTGGCTTGTTCTCCGCTTCCCCGCTCACAGCCAGCTGCGTCATGTGTGCCCAGGTCATTCATGTTAAACACATGCCCAGTTCATCCTTTTCATGTTAACACATGTTTCGACAGAGACAAAGACCCACTGGCCGTAGCACTATCCCCCCCTATCAAACAGACGGACCCGTCTGCTCTGGACATATCTAAACTGAAACAAACTACAGAAAATTTAAATAAATTCAGTTCTCAGAAAACACAAAAATCTTTCATCCAGCGCGGCTTTCTTGTCTTGCTGGGGTCGCTCTGAGAAGGTGTGGACGGCGGTAGATTGGCAGTGGCACCAGAGGGGTTATCTCCTGTCCCAAGACCTGGCTCATGGTCACCAATGAAGTCTGCTGCATCGCCCTCACCGTCAAAGCTCGTTCCTCATCTCGGTCAGCGTTCTGCCACGTCCTCATCGCGCTACTGGGGCTAACGCATCTTCTTTTTCACCATGGGCCCCAGGAGTAGCTCATTGCCCATGGTAACGCCAAAGCCGGCTGCTCCAAGACCCTCGAGGAAGTCAGGCAACAGGCCCACACCAAACCACTCCTCGCTCCCCGAAATTTTCGGATGTCACTTCCTCACAAGTGCCCCGTTTTTTGCACCAGCTGGCACCTTCTGGGCCTTATCGGAGAAAATTGGCTACCTAAACACTGGAACTAACCCCTCCCCTGGTCCAACAAGGCTCCGCCCAACGCTACGACATCAGCCAGCTGCAGGTTTTGAATGGGCTCACGAGGCCCTCTACTCCAACGCATCCAACTCTTGACAGTCGACACGGATTCAGGCTCTGTCATGGGGCAATGGTTTGCAGTCGGCTCAGCCGTAACTACCTCTGCACGCCAACCTCTGGAAGCAAGGGCACATCTTCACCGTGAACCCTACCAGCTTCCGTGCCAAGGTCGACACCACGCCCTTACTCTGCATCAGGGTAGTCAAGGCCCAGCAAGCATGTGCTCGTCCAGATCGGCCACATACCACGGCAGCCGCTGCACCGTGCTGCCCACACCAATACGAGACTCCACTGGCCCCTTGCGCTGCACACAATGCCCCGTGACACCACACAGTCTCTGTGGTGCGTCTGGAGAGTCGCATAGTGGCCAACAATATCAGGCCGCACTAGGGTCTTCTCAGCCCCAGGTCCACTGTCAGGCGCCCATGGACTTTTCAAAAATCTATTGAGCCCTCCATCTGCATCTGCTGGTTCGACGGGCAGCATTACACACAAGTCGGGGCCGGGGAACCGAGGGCGGCTGGTTTCGGCCCCTTCTCCAGCCAGAGTTTTTCCGCCTGGTTTTTTTTACCCACTTCCTTAGCCTTAGGACATCACTCGGATGGGGGACCATACCTGCCACAGTCCTTACAGCACATGCTGGAAGGCCATCAGAATCCGTCCGCTTGAAGGAGGACGGATCTACGCTCCCTCTGAAACCGACTAGTCTGTGCCCTTCCTTACCGCAGGCCTCAACACAACGCTTGAAAAGTGCTCGGGCTCACCTTCTCAATGCTACCTCTCCACTTTAGCCTTCCGGACACAAGAGGCCATGGGGGAGCTGAGCAGTCGGCCCTAGGCCACTGTTGCTGTCAGGAAGGCATCGACCTCCAAGGCCCTCGCCAGCGCACCTGCAGGTCCTCAGGGTGTGCCGCTTGACGTAGATTGCAGCTGCTGGTCTGTAAAGCATCAACAAAGAAACACGGGCCCGGACACGATCATCTCTTCCGCAGCTGCAGGGTACGACCTTCTTACCAGCGGCCTCCACATCCTGCGCAGATGGGAAGTGTATCGCCACGCTCATCGAGTCCGATTCTTTAAGCGGGCCGATATACCCGGCCTGTGCCGAAACGGCATTTCAAAGCTTCTGACCACGCTGAGTGTAAGAGCATGTTGGGATGGCGCAGATGCCCCAACACTTCCACCGCAGGGCCCCTTAGCGCTGTTACAGTGCAGGCCTTCTCTTCCTGGCTCCAGCCCCTGGCAAATGACAGCATTTCAAATTGGGCGACATTATGGCCTCCCAGGCCACCTTCCCGTCGTACTCCAGCTGGCTTACGTTCACAGAATGTCTGGGGCCGAGGGGCTGCAGGGTGGAGAACGCGTGCCGTGAAATAACACAACCTGCGGGGAGGAAGGGGTGAGGGAGGAAACGAGGCGGGTTGACCGGGTCCGAGTTGCCGCCAAGCTATATCAAGGCGCGGTCCGATGGGTCCCCAGCATCTGCAGCGGGACACACTGCTCCGACACACGCTTCGAGGCCGGGGGTCCCTGCCAACGGACCCCAGGCAGAACCCCAGTAATTGACACTCTGGGAATTCTGTTGCCAGAACCTCGTCTGCCTTCTCTGCTTGAGCAACGTTCTACCTTCGTGACGATTCCTCACTTCCTCCCTCAGGCCTGAACCTCGCCCTTCTAGAGTCTGCACCTCCTCCATCAGTCACTCTCCACGCTGTTGCAGGCTGTCGGTGTACTGCTGAGTTTCCATCTCACAGATAGAAGAATTGCTCTGTAGAAACCTCAACAATAGGCAGAACTGTTCCTCTGCCTCCTTGTTGCCGCCATTCGACGAGATGGTGCGCCTGCTCGCGTGCCCTTCTGTGCCTGTCTTCTGCCCTTTGAGCCATTTCTCCCTCATACCGGCCAGCATGGCAGTGATCAGGTCCATCTGGCCTCGGCTTCACTCACTCGTGCCTGCCTCAGTTATAGCCTTCTGCCTGCATCTCGACGAGATGGTGCGCCTGCTCGCGTGCCCTCTGTGCCTGATCTTCTAGGCCCTTTGTGCCATTTCCTCCCTATACCGGCCAGCATGCAGTGGATCAGGTCCATCTGGCTCGGCTTCACCGCACTCGTGCCTGCCTCAGTTATAGCCTCACTGTATCCCTCACGGCTGCCTCCATCTTGGACGACATGATAAATCCACGATCAAATATCACCAAATTCCCACTCCTGACACCATTTGTTACGCGGCCGCCTGTCTCTCTCGCCACCAACACAAGCAGGCTAGGCAGGACGGAGCGGGCCTACCACAGGGTCGTGGAAACACTGAACAGCTCAAGAGGCACCAAGCACCACAGCGTCCCAGAAAACCACAGGGGAAACGTCAAGTGCGAGTCAGGGCACGAAATAAACACACGAAATGACTGTCTTTCCTTTATTTCTACAAGTTATTTAACGTACACTTTTATCTAGGAACAATACAGGGGGGGAAACCAGCATTGGTACACAGCACAATACAGCTTATAAACAGGGCAACACAAGATTTATCTCAGGTCACAAGGGCACACACGAGGTCTTCACAGAGCAGCACCAACGGGAGTCTCCTGGCTTGTTCCTCCGCTCCTCCGCTAACAAGCCAGCTGCGTCATGTTTGCCCAGTTCCCTTCATGTTAAACATGGCCCAGGTTCATCCTTTTCATGTTAACAACATGTTTCGCACAGAGACAAAGACCCACCTGGCGTAGGAAATTATTAACGTTAGCATTATTATTATGATTATTATTATATTATTATTATTATAGCATTATCATCATCATTATTATATTATTATATTATTTATTTTTATTATTAGTTATTATGATTATTATTAATTATTATTATTAGTATTATTATCATTATACTTAATTATAGTATATTGCAAAAACTATATTATAACTGTAATAATAAGAGTTAATTTTTTTAAAAAAAATAATATAAAACAATAATAAGTATAATAATAATAATCATTATTAAATTGTTATTAACATATTATTGTGATTATTAGCATTATTATTATTTCTAACTGTAGTATAATTCCCCCCCCCCCCCCCCCCAAAAATAATTATTACAACAGTAATTATACAGTAATAACGCTATTGATTAAAAATAATGATACAATAATTATTATAAAATCGTTATTATTATTATTATTATGTTAGATTACTATTATTGTATTGTGGTTGTTATTAGTCTAAATGGCAAAAATATATATCATAACCCTGCCAATAATTGCAATATAATGATAATAATTCCAATAATGATGATAATAATTGCAATAATGCATGATAATGGATGATGATAATGATGTAATGATAGTAAAGGATAAAAATTCCAAAAGTCGAAAAAGCGGCAAAAATCGTAGCGAAATATAGCCTTTTGAGAGTATACTCCCAAAATGACGTTTTTTCGATTCTTTGAATATTTTGGAATTATTGTATTATTTCATGACACAAATGATGATAAAAAGTGAGACTAAAGAGTAATTTGATAAAACATTATCATCATTATATATTATTATTATATTATTATTATTATTATTATTATTTATTATTATTATTATATTACATTATTATCATCATTCATCATCATCATTATTATCATTATTATTATTATTATTATTATTTCATTATTACTTAATTATAGTATTATTGCCAAAAATTAAATTGTAATAATAACAATAATAAATAATAATAAGTATCATAATTAATAATATATCGTATAATATTTTGTTATTAACATTATTATTGTGATTATTTCTTTCTTTGATGATTTGGAATTATTAAGCCGTAATAATGATAAATTACCAGCATTGTATTAATCATGACAATAATGATGATAAAAGTGAGAATAAACAGAATTTTGATAACATTGATAATTAATAATATTATTTACATTTAATTTATATTATCATTATTATTATTATTAATATTATTGTTCTTTATCTCATCATCATTATTATATTGAGTTATTATCATCATTATTATTATCATTATTATTACTATTTATTATTATTTTATTATCATATTACTTTAATTATTAGTAGTATTGCCAAAAAATATAGTATAATTGTAATAAATAAACAATAATAATAATAATTCGTTATAATATTGTTTATTAAATGATTATTGTGATTATTAGCATATTATTAATTTCTAACGGTAGTATAAATTGCAAAATTAATTAGTATAACAGTAATTATGACAGTTAATAACGATATTGATAAAAATAATGATCCAAATAATTATTGTTACGCCGTACCGCCTCGTCTCTCTGCCACAACACAAGCAGGCTAGGCAGACGGCGGGTGCTTATTCACAGGGTCGTGAACACTGAACAGCTCAAGAGGCACCCCGAGCACCACCAGGTCCCAGAACACCAGGAGGGAAAAGGCCACGTGGCGAGCAGGGCACGAAAATAAACACAAAATGACAGTTTTTCCTATTTACACAAAGTTAATTTACCCGTTACAATTTTCTATAGGCCAATACAGGGGGGACACCAGCATGAACACTTGCACGATACAGGCTTATAAACAGGGCAACAAAAAATATCAGGTCACACGGCACACACGAGGTTTCACAGAGCCAGGCACCCAACCGCGTCTCTCGCTTGTCCTCCGCTCCTCCGCTCACAGCCCAGCTGCGTCATGTTTTCCCAGGTCCCTCATGTTAACCATGCCCAGGTCATCCTTTTCATGTTAGCACCATGTTTTAAACTGAGACAAAGACCCACTGGCGTCGCATTATTATAAAAACGTTATTATGTTATTATTATTGTTATTACTATTATTATTGTTGCTGTATTAGTATATAGTTGGAAATATATATATAACTGACAATTAATTGCAATAATTAATTGCAATGAATGATTTGATACTAATGCTAATAATGATGGTAATGATGATGATATGATTGATAATGATGATGATAACGATAATAATGATGATATCATGACAATAAGGATAATAATAACAGGAATTGTGTCCTATATAATAAAACCAGGTAAAGAAAAAATTCCCAAAAGTCGGAAAAAAAAAAGCGCAAAAATCTAGCGAAATATAGCCTTTTGAGAGCATACTCCAAATGACTCGTTTTTTCGATTCTTGATGGATTTGGAAATTATTAACGTAATAATTGATAATAATACAGATTTGTATAATCATGACAATAAGGTGATTAAAAGTGGAGAATAAAAAGAATTTTGAAATATTTGATAATTAATACTGTTATCAACATTATCATTGTCATTATTATTGCACGTCAGTGGGTCTTTGTCTCTGTGCGAAAAACATTTCTGTGTTAACAGGAAGGGACCTGAGCAAACATGACCGAGCTGGCTGTTGAGGGGGGAGAGGAGGAGGAACAAGACAAGAGAGGACGCGGATTGGGTGCTGCTCTGGAAGAGGACCTCGTTGTGTGCCCTTGTGACTGAGATGAACCTGCGTGTTGGCCCCTGTTATAAGCTGTATTGTGCTGTGTGACATGCTGGTTTCCCCCCTGTATTGTGCCTATACAGAAAAGTGTACGGGTAAATAACTTGTGTAAATAAAGGAAAGACTGTCATTTTGTGTTTACTTCGTGCCCTGCCTCCCACTTGGCGTTTCTTCCTACTCTTGGTGTTCGGTGGACGCTGTGGTGTTCGGTGCCTCTTGGAGCTGTCAGTGTCACGGACCCTGTGGATAGCCACGCCGTTCTGCCTAGCCTTGCCTTGCGTGGTGGCAGAGAGACGAGGCGGCCGGCGTAACAATTGGTGCAGGAGTGGGATTTGTGATATTTGAATCAGGTGAGAATCGCGAGTTATCATTGTTCGCAAAGATGGCGGCAGACATGAGGGAGAGGAGGCTATGACTGAGGCATGCACGAGTGGGTTGAAGCCGAGCCAGATGGACCTTGGAAAAAACATTTTTTTCCCCCCCCCCAACTGCCTGCTGCGGTATGAGGAGCAAATGCACAAAGCGCAGAGAGCAGCACAGAGGGCACGCGAGAAGGCGCACCATCTCGTCGAGATGCAGCAGGAGGAGAGGAACAGTTCTGCCACTTGTTGGTGCTTTACAGAGCAATCTTGCATCTGTGAAGATGTGTGAAAACTCAGCAGTACAACGACAAGGCCTGCAACAGCGTGAAGAGTGAAATGATGGAGGAGGTGCAGACTCTGAAGGGCGGAGGTCAGGGCATGAGGAGGAAGTGAAGGAGCCGGAAAGGCGGCATCAGAGTAGATTAACGTTGCAAGGCAGAGAAGGCAGACGAGGTCTTCTGGCAACAGATGCCAGAGTGTCAGAATTACTGGGGGTCCTGGGGCAGGAAACCCCCGGGCCTCGCAGCGTCGTGTCGCAGCCAGTCGGTCGCGCAGAAGGCTGGGGCACCCATTGTAACCGCTCCCTTGGTTATAGGTGGCGGCAAACTCGGACCGTAAACCCGCCTCGTTCCCTCCCTTCACCCCCTTCCTCCCCCCGAGGTTGTGTAGTTCACGGCAAACGTTCTCCACCCCCGCAGCCCCTCGCCTCAGACATCTGTGAGGCGTAAGCCAGCTGAGTACGACGGGAAGGTGACTGGGGGCATAATGTCGGCCCAATTTGAAATGCTGGCATCTGCCCAGGGCTGGAGCCACGAAGAGAAGGCCCGCAGCTGCAAAACAGCGCTAAGGGCCCCGCGGTGGAAGTTGTTGGGGCATCTGCTGCCATCCCAAATTGGCCTCTTACCCCAGCGTGCAGAGGCTTTGAAAAGCCGTTTCGGGCACCACCACCAGGCCGAGGTATATCGGGCCCGCATTGAAGAAGCGGGACTCGTGAGCGTGGCGAGGAACTGTCCCAGCTGGCGCAGGAGGGAGGCACTGGTAAGGAGGTGTACACCTGCGGCTGCGGAAGAGATGATTCATGGTCCTTGCCCGCGATTTCTTTGGTGACGCTTTGCAGGACAGCAGCTGCATAATATAATGCAAAGCTAGGCACACCCTGAGGACCTGCAGGTGGCGCTGGGATGGCCTGAGTTCGAGGCCTTCCTGAAGGCAACAGTGGCCTAGGGCCAGCTGCTCAGCCCGCCGTGAACTCCGGGCCGGTGAAGGCTAAAAGTGAAGAAGGCGTAGCATTGAGGAAGGTGAGCGTGGCACTTCCAAGGGCCTTGTGTTGGGACTTCGGTGAGGAAGGGCACAGACGTAGCGGTGTCGGAGGGACGCGGAGAAACCGTCCTCTAATGCGGAAACGGATTCTGATGCCTTTCAGGCAGTGCTGCAAAGGACTGTGGCAGGTATGATGTTCACCATCCGAGTGCATGTCCTAATGCTAAGGAAGTGGTACAGGAGGGGAAAACTCGGACAGCTGGAGAAGGGGCCGAACCCAGCTGTCTCGGTTCCTGGCCCCGACTTGGGTAAAGCTGCCACGAACCAGGCAACGATCCAGTTGGAGGGTCAATAGATTTTCAAAGCCATGCGCTGACAGTGGACACTGGGGCTGAGAAGACCCTGTGCGGCCTGATAATGTTGGGCCACTATGCGACCTCCAAGACGCACCACAGAGACTGTGTGGTCGTCACGGGGCATTGTGTGCCGCGAAGGGGCCAGTGGAGGCTCGTATTGGCGTGGGCAGCACGGTGCAGCGGATGCGGTGATGTGGCCAATCTGACGAGCACTGCTTGTTGGGCCTGACTCCATGACGCAGCGTAAGGCGTGGTGCGACTTGGATGGAAGTGTGAGGGTGCACGGTGAAATGTGCCCTGTTCCAGGGTTGCTGTGCAGAGTAGTTACGGCTGAGCGCCGTGCACTTGCCCCCAAGACAGAGTCAGAATACGGTGTCAACTGTCAAGAGTGATGCGTGGAGTTGAGGGCTCGTGGAGCCCATTCAAACATGCAGCTGCTGATGGCAGAGCTGTTGGGTGGAGCCCTGTTGGACCAGGGGAGGGTTCGTACAGTGTTGGTGCTAACTCTACGATACGCCAGAAGTGCCAGCTGGTGCCAAAGCTGGCACTCTGTAAAGGAAGTGGAGCATCCAGAAGAGTCGTCGAGGAGCAAGGAGTTGGTTGTGTGGTGCGTTGCCATGGACGTCCTCGAGGACTTGGCGCACCGGAGCGCGCTAAGCTGCGAGGTGCACCGACGAGGCGTGGCAAGCTCAAGGTAGC
>NW_023658263.1:54302-71802 GCF_015228065.2 Penaeus monodon
TTATTATTATTATTATTAATCATTATCATTATTATATATTATTATTTTTAGCAGTAAGAAATGATAATAATAACAATATCACTAATATGTATTATTATTATTATTATTATTATCATCATTATTACTGCCATTATTATTATTACTATTATTCATTATTATTATTGACTGCCATTATTAGATTATTATTATATCATTATTTATTATTACTACTACTACTGCTTTTATTGGTATAAAAAAAAAAAAAAAAAAAAAATATATATATATATATATAATATATATATATATATATATATATATAAAATCACAACAGTAATGAAAATAGTAATAATAATAATTAAACTTATTATTATTATCATTATTAACCCATTATTTGTTGTGTTGTCCGTTATATCCTTATTATTAATAGTTAAAAAAATAAATATTCTAACGCAAGTTACAATAAATAAAAAAAACGATAATAATTAGAATAATCATGATAATAATTATTATAATACGCGTTACTAATCTTATTATTATTGTAAAGCATGCCATTATCTTTTTTGTAGTAGTAGTGTTAATTGTAAAACAAAACAAAAAAAAAAATTGTATAACTGTAATAACTGCCAATAAAGATTTTTTTTTTCGATTTTTGTATTATTGTTATTATTATTGTTTTTAGGTTTTTTGTATTACCTCTTTTATTAAATATCCAAAATATATACGGCGGCCAAATAATTAGAATAATGATGATTGATATCATAATGATTATTATTATAATATCGATAGTTTATGTTGTTATTGTTGTTGGTATATATTTCTAGAAGTAGTAGTAGTCTCTTGCTAAAAAAAAAAAAAAAAAATACTATAACTACAATAATTAAGATAATGATAATAATGCATTAAAAGTTTTTTCTATCATGTTGTTTTTGTTTTTTGTTTCTACATTATAATAATTGCCAAGAAAATATGTATGGCAGTAATAATTACAATAAAAAATATAATATGATGGAAATCATGATAATAATGTCAATAATGGTGATAATGATGATAATAATGTATGATAATAATGATGAGAATGATGATATTCTCGATGATAATGATAACAGTAATAGGTCCATTATAATAAAAAGAAAAATGGCCCCAAAGTCGAAAAGCGTCAAAATCTCGTAAAATATAGCTTTTGAGGTTCACTCAAAAATGCCGTTTTTTCGATTACAGTGGTTAATTTTGGTATTATTAGGGTACTGATCATTAATTTGTATTAAACTACATGACAATAATGATGAAAAAAACTGAGAATTAATTGATAATATAATAATAATAATAATAATAATAGATTCATTATAGTATTTATTATTATTGTGTAGTAGTCAGTATCATTACTATTACTATGCTACTACTACTACTAAACTACTATTATTATATTATCATTACGATTACTATATTAGCTGCAAAAAATATTAAACTGTAATAATGACAAAAATAATGACAGTAATGATAATAACAATAATAGCAATTATATTATAATTAATATCATTATTATTATTATCATAATCATAATTTTTTTACATCATTATCATTACAGTAAAAAAAATATAGTTCTAATCGTAATAATTACTAAATAACGATAATAATCAAAATTAATAATAATTATTATTATATCGTATGATTGTTATTATACACACACACACACACAACACACACACACACACACACACACACATGGAGTACAGAGATATAGAGATAATAGAATATAGAGATATAATATTATAGATATATATAATATAATATTCATTTATCTATATTTAGTAGTTACTGTAGTACTATTGTAAATATACTCTATTATCTATTATATCTATCTATCTATCTATCTATCTATATCTATATACATAATATATATATATATATATATATACTATATATATTATTAGAACTGTAATAATTACAATAATAAGGTTAATGATAATAATAACAATAACTGAACGTTCGATTTTTGTTTTTGTTTTTATGTATATACTATTATTATAATTACTAGTGGTGTCGCGGAGGTTTTGCCTGAGGCGAAACCTTCAGTAGCGTCTTCAGAAGCTTGAAATATGTGTACCAGTCCAGTTAAAGGGCCTAAGAAGGAGGACAATAATACGTTTGTAATAACTTTTACTAAGAAATATTGCCACAAGAAAGGGTAACGTGTCAAGTGAAGTGTTAATTACTTTTGGAATTTTTAGAATAGTGAGTTCAGTAGAGTACTATATATTGAAGGGACGAAAAATAATTCACAAGAATTCCTATCTTGGGCTAAATAGGCAAGTATTTTTGCTCGACACAAGCAACTCGGCCTGAATTAATTCTACAGTGCGTTGTTCGGGCGCGTACTCGGGCGCTTAAATAGTATAGCGGTAAGTGTAGCAATTCACTTTGCGGGGGCTCAGGATTCCTTCTTTTACGGGCCATGAGCCGGGCTGAAAAGTAATTTGCGGTGGTTAATCTAACAGATGCGCGTCGGGAAAGACTAAAACGAATGTAGGAAACAAATGTAGACAGAGAAACGAATATAGAAAACGAAAAAGGGCAAGCACAACCGGTAAAAAGGGGGATGGACACGGTTTTTCAGAAAAATAAAAGTGGAATTTCGGTGGTTTTGGAGTCTTCGAAAGTGGAATGTTTCACTGTTTCATATGTTGTGGAATGGAAATGTCAGTGTCCTCCAATATTCTCAAAAGTGGAATGTCAGTATTCCCAGTGTTCTGAAGTGGATGTCAGTGTTTCTGTGTCTGGAAGCAGAATGTCAGTGTTTCCAGTGTCTGAAAGGGAATGTCAGTGTTTCCTGTGTTCTACAAGAGAATGTAAGTGTTCCTGTGCTCTAGAGTGGAATGTCAGTGTTTCCAGTATTCCAAAATGGAAATGTCAGTGTTCAGTGTTGTGAAAGTGGAATGCAGTTGTTGCTTGTGTTCTGGAAGCGGAAGTCAGTGTTCCATTGCTCTCAGAGATGAATGTCAGTGCTCTTCCAGTATTCGAAATTGGAATATCAGTGTTTCCAGTGCTCTGAAAGCGAATGTCAGTTTGCCAGTGTTCTACAAATGGAAATGTCAGTGTTACCAGTGTCCTGAAAGCGGAAGTCAGTGTTTCCAGTGCTCTGGAAGCCGAATGTCAGTGTTCCAGTGTTCAGAAAGCAGAATGTCAGTGTTTCTAGTATTTACAAATGGAGTCAGTGTTTCCTTTTTGTGTTCTGAAAGCGAAATGTCAGTGTTTCCAGTGTTCTGAACGCCAAAACTGTCAGTGTTTAGGGCTCTGAAAGTGGAATGTCAGTGTTCCTTGTTCTACAAATGGAATGTCATTGTTTCAGTGCTCTGAGAGCGAAATGTCAGTGTTTCCAGTGTTTGGAAGAGGATGTAAGTATTTCCAGTGTTCTGAAAGCGGAATATCAATGTTTCGTGTTCTACAAATGGAAGTCTGTTTCCAGGTTCTGAAGCGGAATGTCCGTGTTTCCAGTTTCTGCAAGGAGAATGTGAATGTTTCCACTGCTCTGGAGATTGGCATGTTCCAGTATTCCGAAAGCGGAAGATCAGTGATTTCCAGTGTGTGAAAGTGAATGTCAGTGTTTCCTGCGTTCTGGAAGCGAATGTCAGTGTTCCCAGTGCTCTGAGTGCTGACGTCAGTGTTTCCATTATTCGGAAAGATGAAATGTCAGGGTTTACAGTGTTCTGGAAGCGGAAGTCAGCGTTTCCAGTGTTTAAAAGGAAATGTCAGTGTTCTGGTTTTGAAAGCGGAATGTCAGTGTTTCCAGTGTTTTACAAATGGAAGTCAGGGTTTCTGTGTTTGAAAGGCGGAGTCAGTGTTTCCAGGGTTTCTACAAATGAATGTCAGGTTTCTAGTGTCTGAAAAAACGGAATGTCCAGTGTGTTCTAGTGTTTTGAAACGGAAATGTAAGTGTTTCCAGTGGCTTTTTTTTTGAAAAACGGAATGTCAGTGTTCCCAGTGTTCTGAAGCGGGAATGGTCAGTGTTTCCAGTGTTCTGGAAGCAGAATGTCAGTGTTCCAGTGTTCTGAAAGCGGAATGTTCAGTGTTCCCTGTGTTCTACAAATGGAAAGTTAGGGTTTCCAGTGTTCTGAAAGCGGAATGTCCCCCCAGGTGGTGGTTTTTTTTTTCCCCCCCAAAGGTCAAGCAAGAATGTCAGTGTTTCCAGTGCTCTGAAGCGGAATGTGAGTGTTTCCAGTGTGTCTGAAAGCAGAATAGTCAGGGTTTCTAGTGTTCTACAAAATGGAATACAGTGTTTTCAGTGTTCTGAAAGGGAATGTCATTGTTCCAGTGCTCTGAAAACCAGAATGTCATTTGTTCCAATATTCGGAAAGTTGGAATGTCAGTATTTACAGTGTTCTGAAAGTAGGAATGTCAGGTTTCCTGTGTTCTGAGAAGCAGAGGTTAGTGTTTCCAGTGTTCTGAAAAGCAGAAGCAGTGTGCCAGTTCCGGTAGAAAGTGGAATGTCAGTTTTCCAGTAATCTAAAAGTGGAATGCAGTGTTTGAAGGTCGAATGGTAGGTTTGCAGGTTTTGCAAGCGGAATGACCGTGTTTTCCAGTGCTCTGAGTGTGGAATGTTAGGTTTTTCCAGCATTCCGCAGCTAAATTTGGCGTTTTCGGAGTTCTAGTAGGGTAAATGGCATTCACTTTGGAAAAAAAACTTTGCGTTTATTAATGGGGACCTGCAATTCAGTTGAAGGTGAGGATATATCTTTGAGTTTTAGTATTAATTCGACCGTATTGATGCTGTATACGAGAGGAAACACTGCCGCCAGTTTACAATGTGCAAGTCTGTCGGCGCCTATAATAAGTCTGCTTGTCACTCTAAATACTATAGAATAATGTACTGTAGTATATATAGTTAATATAAGTTTTGTGTGCATATGTTTGAGTGTATCTATATGTTACAATGTGAGCCCCTAAGGATCATGACAGGGGAGGTGATTGTGAGTAATTATACAAAAAGGGTTGTGCTGCCAGGGTAAAAAAAAAATTGACGAGGGGGCTACAGAAAAAAAATTAGTAAGGGGTGTGGTCTCAAAAACAGTTCAGCATATTGAAAAAAGAAAGAAATATATTTTCTAGTATGATAAACATTATATGTTTTCTTCTTCCTTATAGGAAAATAACCACAGATTACTTTGAAAAGTCCATAAAAAAATTCTGAAATCAGTTTTATCCACTTTGGAAACCAAAGTTCTGTATGTGAATTGGCACTACGATAAATTACTTAAGTTTAAGGATCGCTTTCTTTTGTTTTTGACATGGTGTTAATTTTTCGATATATTACATAGGGATAATGGCCCATCACTAGACTCACAAAATTCATTAAGATTAATCAGGTTTGCACAACACCAAGGTTCCTCTTCCCCACACACCATTTCCACACTTTAGGCGTAAAAAGGTACAAATTAAATGCATTTGATCAATGAGGTCCTGTATAATGTGCGTGTTGAAATTGTCAGACAATATTGCACATTACATAATCAAATTATGCAGTGTTTCATAAATTTTTAGTGTAGCTTTATTCCACAAATGACGTGGGGGTTATCGTGGGTGTGGCTTCCATTTCTTCTTCTTTTAACGTTAGGGTCATGTCTGAGCCCGCGTGGTCACACATGAACTGAATTTAGTTTTCATGTTGTGATGCCTGGAGTGGTACGTGGTAGGGTCCACAGTCCTTTCCACGGAGAGTGCCGGTGGTACCGTTTTGGAATCATTATCTCTATTTACCCGGGCTTGGGACAGCACTTGACTTGGGTTATGGCTTGGTCACCCAGTGGCTAGGTAGGCAGTCAAGGTGAAGTCCTGCCCAAGGGAACAACGTGCGTCGGTAACTCGAACCTGGAAATAAGATTGCCGTCGGACAGTCTTGAGTCCGACGCTTAACCATTCTGCCACCGCGGCCTTGACGATCATGGGCTTTTCCATGATTTTATCTTAGCAATTTAGAGCGTGGTTTGCCATTGCTTCCCCGCGGTGTTTTTATCGGTCACCATCTCTATTTACCCGGCACTGAACATGAGCTGGCTTGGCCACCAGTGGCTAGGAAGGCAATCAAGGTGAAGTCCTTGAACAAGGGAAAAACGCGGCGGTCGGTGAGCTCGAACCCTCGACTCAGATTGCCCGGTCGTGAAGTCTTGAGTCCGAAGCTTCTAACATTCGGCCACCGCGGCCCTTAAACGGTAGGTCATGTCTGAGCCGCCGTGGTCACAGCATGATACTTAAATTGTAGTTTTCATGTTGTGATGATCTGGAGTGAGTACGTGGTAGGGTCCCCAAGTTCCTTTCCACGGAGAGTGACGGTGGACATTTTAGGTAATCATTTCTCTATTTATCCGGGCTTGGACCCATTGACTTGGTCTGGCTACTTGGACACCCATTGGCTAGGTAGGCAATCAAGGTGAAGTTTCACTTGCCCAAGGGAACAACGCGCGGCCGGTGACTCGAAACCCTCGAATTCAGATTGCCGTCGTGACGTATTGAGTCCGACGCTCAGTAACCATTGGCCACGCGGCCTTGTGGCTTCCATACTTTACATAAAATTGAATAATTATTACATTCACACAGTTGTATGAAATCATTAAAACGGTAGAATATATCATAGTATTATTTAAAAATACTAAAAATTATTTTACTCATATGTAATTTATTGCCATTGCATTTAATGACTTAAAAGCGTAAAAAAGTGCAATTATCTAAAAGTACACACTAGATCAAGTATTATGTAATTTTCGTGTATCTTCACCCCACCTGTTGTATTCATGCGGATGAGTTACTGTTGAGTGTGGATTGCATAATTAAAATAAAATTGTATAATTATGATTTCGAAGTATGTCTAATTCTAATACAGTTATATGAAATTCAATGAAACTTCTGTAAAAATATACTATTATATAAAACTACAAAATGTATGAATACATTATTGGAATTGTTTGCCTATTGCCTATTTTATGATCTTTTATCAAAAGTCCTAGTTAGTCCCCACAGACAACGTCTGGAATGGCGGACTATAGATTGGGTTCGCCGTCCCGTGCATGCGCGCGTACATACGTCTTTGCGCTTCCAGAGGTCATTGTGTCTTGCATGAGGATCATAAAAGTTGCATAATCATGATTTCATAATTAAGGTGATGCGGGCATAAAAACCAGACTTCAAAGATGACTATAGTCAAGTATCCTTCCTCATGGTAAATGAAGATAAAACCTCCAAACCATATATTTTCGAAAGGTCGTTGCTTTTGTCTGTGTGTCTATTGTGTTTGTGGTTTGTCAATTTGCGAAAGTGAAAGTCAATAGATTAGTGGGAAGGGAGAGTCCTATGTAGTAACTAGATCGTGTGCGGTCATTTGTTCACTTCTTTCTTTCTTATCTGGTTGTGCAGGCCATTATCGGTTCAGATATTGTCAAAACATTGAATTGGCATTGAACCAGGAAATGCCATATGTGTCTAAATATTTTTGGTCCCTGAATTGAGACTTAATGGATTGGGTTCCATCCGTGTATGCAGGTGTGTGTGCACCTGTGTGTAGATTTCAATCCCTCTAGATTCCAGAGCAATTTCTAAGACATGCTGATTATTTTTGCTTAAAATTAGCTAGCCAAATGGCAAGTGCATACCAATAGAATTGTCAAATAAATTTGTGATATAACCCAATATATGCCAGTCAGCACATTTCCATTGTCCACAGCAATAACTCCGACATGCTTGAACCGAGACTCATTTACAAAGTGGTGGCATCTCTTTTGTTATACTAACAAATAATATTCAATATATTCAAACATTATAAATAAAATATATGCATAAATAAATGAAAAAACTAGTACTATTAATGAAATGATTTTTAAGTCTTCTGTTATCTAACATTGTCTAGACTAATAGGCATGCATAGTGGCAGTGTAGTACAGTCATTCATTTAAGTTGTTTTTGCCAGCACTGTTACTTGAGTGAAGTTGAAACTATTTTTGACAAATTTATCCAGAACATAAGGATTAATCATGTGATGAACCACCTGTGAAACAGAGCAAGATCAAAGCTTGAAGAGAAGGACTTCAGGTTTGAATAGTACCGGTGGATTTCAAAAGGAATCAAACAAAGTTCTGACCGTAAAGTTAATACTTGTATTTGGAAACGTTATTATTACTCTAAAGAATCCAATTTAATTCAGTGCGTGGTCTCGGGCGCGTCTCGGGCGCTTTAATCGTATAAGCGTAAGTGTAGGCAATTCACTTTGCGGCGGGCTCAGGATTCCTTCTTTTACGGCCATGAGCCGGGCTGAAAATTAATTTGCGGTGGTAATCTAACAGTGCGCGTCGGGACAGACTAAAACGAATGTAGGAAAACAAATGTAGACAGAGAAACGAATATAGAAAAAACGAATGGCAAGCACAACACTGTAAACAGTGGGATGACACGGTTTTGAGCAAAATAAAAGTGGAATTTCGGTGTTTTGAGTCTTCTGAAAGTGGAATGTCAATGTTTCCTATGTTCTGGAAGTGGAATGTCAGTGTTTCCAATATTCCAAAAGTGGAATGTCAGTATTCCCAGTGTTCTGAAAGTGGAATGTCAGTGTTTCCTGTGTTCTGGAAGCAGAATGTCAGTGTTTCCAGTGTTCTGAAAGTGGAATGTCAGTGTTTCCTGTGTTCTACAAATGGAATGTCAGTGTTACCAGTGTCCTGAAAGCGGAATGTCAGTGTTTCCAGTGTTCTGAAAACAGAATGTGAATGTTTCCACTGCTCTGAGAATGGAATGTTTCCAGTGTTTTACAAATGGAATGTCAGTGTTTCCTGTGTTTTACAAATGGAAAGTTAGTGTTTCCAGTGTTCTGATAGCGGAATGTCAGTGTTTCCAGTCAAGCAGAATGTCAGTGTTTCCAGTGCTCTGAAAGCGGAATGTTAGTGTTTCCAGTGTTCTGAAAACAGAATGTCATTGTTTCCAATATTCGGAAAGTGGAATGTCAGTTTTCCAGTAATCTAAAAGTGGAATGTCAGTGTTCTGAATGTCGAATGTCAGTGTTTGCAGTGTTTTGCAAGCGGAATGCCAGTGTTTCCAGTGCTCTGAGTGTGGAATGTTAGTTTTTCCAGCATTCCGCAAGCTAAATTTTGGCGTTTTCGGAGTTCTAGTAGTGGAATGGCATTCACTTTGGAAAAAACACTTTTCTGTTTATAATTGGGCACCTGCAATTCAGTTTTGAAGGTGAGTATATATCTTTGAGTTTTGTATTAATTCGACCCGTATTGATGATGTATACTTGAGAGGAAACACTGCACGCCCAGTTTACAATGTGCAAGTCTGTCAGGCTGCCTATAATAAGTCTGCTTGTCACTCTAAATACTATAGCATAATGTACTGTATGTATATATTAGTTAATATAAGTTTTGTGTGCATATGTTTTGAGTGTATATATATGTTTACATATGTGAGCCACCTATGATCATTGACAGGGGAGGTGCTTGAGTAATTATACAAAAGGGTTGTGTGCCAGGGTAAAAAAAAACTGACTAGGGGCTACAGAAAAAATAGAAGGGGTGTGGACTCAAAAACAGTTCAGCATATTAAAAAGAAAGAAATATATTTTCTAGTATGATAACATCATATGTTTTCTTCTTTCCTTATAGAGAAAATAACACAGATTACTTTGAAAAGTCCATAAAAAAATTCTGAATCAGTTTTATCCACTTTGGAAACCAAAGTTCTGTATGTGAATTGGCACCTACGATAAAGTACTTAAGGTAAGGATCGCTTTCTTTTGTTTTTGACCTGGTGTTTAATTTTTCAGATATATTTTACATAGGATAATTGGCCCATCACTAGCACTTCACAAATTCATTTAAGATAAATCCAGGTTTGCACACACAAGGTTCCTCCATTCCACACTTTAGGCTGTAAAAGGTACAAATTAAATTTTGCATTTGATCAATGAGGTTCCTGTATAATGTCGTGTTGAAATTGTCTAGACAATATTGCACATTACATAATCAAATTATGCAGTGTTTCATAATTTTTAGTGTAGCTTTATCACAATATGAGTGGGTGGTTATCGTGGGTGTGGCTTCCATTCTTCTTCTTTTAACGGTAGGTTCATGTCTGAGCCGCCGTGGTCACAGCATGATACTTAATTGTAGTTTTCATGTTGTGATGCTCTTGGAGTGAGTACGTGGTAGGGTCCCCAGTTCCTTTCCACGGAGAGTGCCGGTGGTACCTTTTTGGTAATCATTCTCTCTATTTACCCGGGCTTGGGACCAGCACTTGACTTGGGTTGGCTTGGCCACCCAGTGGCTAGGTAGGCAATCAAGGTGAAGTTCCTTGCCCAAGGGAACAACGTGGCGGTCGGTAACTCGAACCCTTGAACTCAGATTGCCGTCGTGACAGTCTTGAGTCCGACGCTCTAACCATTCTGCCACCGCGGCCTTGACGATCATGGGCTTTTCCATGATTTTATCTTAGCAATTTAGAGCGGTGGTTTGCCATTGCCTTCCGCCCGGTGTTTTTTATCGAGTCACCATCTCTATTTACCCGGCACTGACATGAGCTGGCTTGGCCACCCAGTGGCTAGGCAGGCAATCAAGGTGAAGTTCCTTGCCCAAGGGAAACAACGCGGCGGTCGGTGACTCGAACCCTCGAACTCAGATTGCCGTCGTGACAGTCTTGAGTCCGACGCTCTAACCATTCGGCCACCGCGGCCCCTTAACGGTAGGTTCATGTCTGAGCCGCCGTGGTCACAGCATGATACTTAATTGTAGTTTTCATGTTGTGATGATCTTGGAGTGAGTACGTGGTAGGGTCCCCAGTTCCTTTCCACGGAGAGTGCCGGTGGTACCTTTTAGGTAATCATTCTCTCTATTTATCCGGGCTTGGGACCAGCACTTGACTTGGGCTGGCTTGGCCACCCAGTGGCTAGGTAGGCAATCAAGGTGAAGTTCCTTGCCCAAGGGAACAACGCGCCGGCCGGTGACTCGAACCCTCGAATTCAGATTGCCGTCGTGACAGTTTTGAGTCCGACGCTCTAACCATTCGGCCACCGCGGCCTTGTGGCTTCCATACTTTACATAAAATTTGAATAATTATTACTTCACATCAGTTGTATGAAATTCATTAAAACTGTATGCATATATCATAGTATTATTTAAAAATACTAAAAATTATTTACTCATATTGTAATTTATTGCTCATTTGCATTTTTAATGATCTTAAAAGTAAAAAGTGCAATTTATCTAAAAGTACACACTAGATCAAGTATTATGTAATTTTCCGTGTATCTTCACCCCACTGTTTTATTCATGCGGATGAGGTACTGTTGAGTGTGGATTGCATAATTAAAATAAAATTTGTATAATTATGATTTCAGAAGTATGTCTAATTCTAATACAGTTATATGAAATTCAATGAAACTTTCTGTAAAAATTATACTATTATATAAAACTACTAAAATGTATTGAATACATTATTGGAATTGTTTGCTATTTGCATATTTTATGATCTTTTATCAAAAGTCCTAGTTAGTCCCCACTAGACAAAGTCTGGAATGGGGACTTATAGATTGGGTTCTGTCCGTCCGTGCATGCGCGCGTACATACGTCTTTGCGTCCAGAGTCATTGTGTCTTGCATGAGGATCATAAAAGTTGCATAATCATGATTTCATAATTAAGGTGATGGTGCATAAAACCAAGACTTCAAAGATGACCTATATTCAAGCTATCCTTCCTCATGGTAAATGAAGATAACACCTCCAAACCATATATTTTCTGAAAGGTCGTGCTTTTGTCTGTGTGTCTATTGTGTTTGTGTTTGTCAATTTGCGAAAGTGAAAGTCAATAGATTAGTGGGAAAGGGAGTCCTCTGATAGTGTAACTAGATCGCTGGTCGCTCATTTGTCACTTTCTTTCTTTCTTATCTGGTTGTGCAGCCTTATCGGTCAAGATATTGTCAAACATTGAATTGGCATTGAACCAGGAAAATGCATATTGTTTCTAAAATATTTTTGGTCCCTGAATTGAGACTTATGGATTGGGTTCCATCCGTGTATGCAGGTGTGTGTGCACCTGTGTGTCGATCAATCCCTCTAGATTCCAGAGCAATTTCTAAGACATGCCTTGATTATTTTTTCTTAAACTTAGCTAGCCAAATGGCAAGTGGCATACCAATAGCATGTCAAATAATTTTGTGATATAACCCAATATTACTGCCAGTCAGCCATTTTCCATGTCCACAGCCATAACTCAGACATGCTTGAACAGATCTCATACAAAGTTGGTGGCATATCTTTTGTTAATACTAACAAATAAATATTAAATATATTCAACATTATAAATAAATATATGCATTAAATAAATGAAAAACTAGTACTATTAATGAAATGATTTTTAAGTCTTCTGTTATCTAACATTGTCTAGACTAATGGCATGCATATTGGCAGTGTAGTCCAGTCATTCATTTAAGTTGTTTTTGCCAGCACTTGTTAACATTGAGTGAAGTTGAAACTATTTTTGACAATTTATCAGAACATAAGGATATAATCATTGATGAACCACCTGTGAAACAGAGCAAGATCAAAGCTTGAAGAGAAGGACTTCAGGTTTGACTAGTACCGGTGGATTTCAAAAGGATCAAACATACGTTCTGACCGTAAAGTTAATCCTTGTATTTGGAAACGTTATTATTACTTAAAGAATCCAAAGGGAACAGGGAAAGAGTCTCTTAGTGACTTTAAAAGATATGTAAATAATTTAAGAGAGGAAGAGCAGGAACAGGTTGCCCAAGTGTATATACTGCATTACATAGGTAATGAATCATTACATAGAGATACAAAGCATGGAAATAGCAGATACAGACAAAAATATATCCCAGTAAAGAGAAAGGTTTTGCATGATATAAAGAGTAAATTAATAGTAGGAACACAACCTAGCAATGTATACAAATAATTGCAAAGTGAAAAATCGTCAACTACTGTTAACTAACAACTGATGCCTGTGGATAGTCCACGCAATTTAAAACAGGTTGCTTATGTAGCACAAAGTGTAAAAAAACAAACAGGGGAAACTAACCAATGATGAAATATTTAGTCTGTACGAGTTAGCTGTGCAATTAGAAGGTTTTATCTGGTACATTTCCCTCTTTCCAGATTTAATAGTATATCTTGGTATGGAAGATACAATTGAAAGCACAAAGGAAATACTCGGGTTGTCACTAAAAGATAACAACTTACCACAATTGTTATCTTATGATACCACTTTTAAACTCGGAGACTTTTATGTTCCCCCCATGGTAGGTCGCAATGTAACATTAAAAGGTGACCCCAATATCCAATTTGTTTCCTCATACATGAGAGAAAATTTAAAGTTCATTACAGAGATTTCCTTAAACAAATTCTCTCACAACTTGATATAAGAAAATGAGAATCCCTCTAGTTACAGACAGAGAGAAGAGTCTCCAATTCAGCAAAATTTCAATGAAATTACTAATGAATCTGCGGGAATCACATTCTCAAAGATGTTGAAAATTGGGTATGCAAACATGGAGGTGAAAAAAGTGATGTCAAAGTGCTGAAAGGTAACGTTGAGGAACTAAGAGATAGTATAGCAGATGATGAATTCAATGCTCTATATATTAAGCACAGTAGTAAGTGGAGCAAAGCATTTAAAGCTTATTTTGATAGTGAACTTTGGCCAGACTTACAAAATCACGGAAGCAGAATTGTAACATCTAAATTCGCTGCTTTCAAAGATCAGGCAACAGCAACAAATA
The DNA here is from genome assembly GCF_015228065.2 of Penaeus monodon. Lineage (NCBI taxonomy): Eukaryota > Metazoa > Arthropoda > Malacostraca > Decapoda > Penaeidae > Penaeus > Penaeus monodon. Next base: position 68,044 of record NW_023658263.1, read on the forward strand.
ACATCTCTGAGAGTATGATTGATAAAGGAGCAAAACGAGTGGAAGGAACTTCCAGTGACCAGTATGGTTTTATCTCTGTACTATTTGCAGTTGTATTACCTTTATGAATTTGAAAGAGCAAAACTTGGATTTGGTAACTACCAGTTAAAGGATAAGCAAATATTGACTCGGATAAAGGAAACAACACCCGAGGTGAAGCGAACCATCGAACAAGGAAGAGATTTTAGATTGTCACAAGAGTCTCTTGCAAACTTAACTGTTGAGACGGGCGCCATTAGTCTCTCGCCACAGACAGCATCGTTTACTGTACGAAGCATGAACAGCAGTAAGATACATTCAGTCAAGTTGTTTCCACAACCTGCAGTTTGTTCATGTCCCAGCACTGGCATGTGCTATCACATCATTGCTGTCAAGAGGGCCATTGGATTAGATAGTGTCAAGGACCAAAGAATATGCTCATTCTCTACTCTGTGGAAGAGGGCCCATGGGAAAGAACGAAGATCTGGAAGAAAGAAGGCAGGGATGAAAGATTATGATTATGATACGGTACCAGCAAACGATTCAGTTATGATGGAGGCGTGTACGACAAGTTTGAATATTGAAGATAGTGAGAACCTTAACCTTGACAGAGCCTTGACGATCAAGGAAACATCACCATTTCCAAGACACTCAACACCTAAAACACCAGATAGCAAGAAGACAGACAAGTTTATCACAAGTAGCAAAAAAGGAAGTCAGGGTGATGACAACAAAGGACGTGGTTGTCATTCAAAACCTGTAAACACCAAACAACCTGTTGGAATGGCACAGAGAAAAAATTATGCCATTGGATTAGATGATATCAAGGACAAAAGAACATCCTCTCTCTCCACTCTACAGAAGAGGGCCGGTGGAAAAGAAGGATTAGGATCTACTGGAAGAAAGAAGGCAAGGATGAAAGATTATGGTGATGACACTGTACCCGCAAACGATTCAGTTACAATGGAGGACCCCACCATAGATCAAAGTGATGACAACAAAGGGCGTGGTTGTCATTCGAAACCTGCAAACACCAAACTACCTGTTGAAATTGCACAGAGTAAAAATGATGCCATTGGATTAGATGATGTCAGGGACCAAAGACCATCCTCTCTCTCCACTCTACAGAAGAGGGCCCATGGAAAAGAAGGATCAGGATCTACTGGAAGAAAGAAGGCAAGGATGAAAGATTATGATGATGACACTGTATCGGCAAACGATTCATTTACGATGGAGGATCCCACCATAGATCAAAGTGATGACAACAAAGGGCATGATTGTCATTTGAAACCTGTAAACACCAAACAACCTGTTGGAATGGCACAGGAAAAAATTATGCCCAAACAAGTACCCTGCATGGAGAACAACAGAACGGTAAAACTGATGTGACAATGATAGACAATGAAAAGAGTGAAGATGATGATGAGCTTGAAGAGTCATTTTTCGAACAAGCACGGAGGGTATCAAAATTCCCTGGCCCAAATCCAACTATAGCAGACACTTGCATTTCTAGTTTCAAGTTCAAGCATGAGTCCGAAGTCACAAGTGATGTTTTCACTGCACGTTCTGAAACTATTTATCCAAGGTTCCAAACAACAAGAAGATACAAACAAGAACATTGGCTTTTTGATTCAATTGCTGCAACTAACTGGTTGTTTGGGGAAGTTATAGAGCGTGCCATAAGCACTTTAATCAGTGAAAGAGGGGTGGCATATAATGAAGCTATACTCTTGTGTCCAACTTACATATACAGAAGTATTGCTTTGAATAGATATGATCTATACTTTACCTTTCTTGACAATAATGAAGCCCCAAATAAAGACATACTCCTAGTGCCATTGAATGTAGATATTAGCCCAAAGAGTCAAGGGTCACATTGGCTTCTTGTCATTATAAATCTTAAACAGAAAGACGTCATCATCTGTGACTTCTTACAAACTCATGTTTCACAACAAACAAAACTTATAATGATGAGATTGCTGAAATTGGTATGTGCTGTTCATGTGGTGGGAAACCTGATATTCCAGCCACAGCAATGCAACTTTTTGTTGTCGAGTGATAGTCCTCAGCAATCAAACTCCTTTGACTGTGGTTTGCTATACTATATTTGATGCATACAGCATCATTACTGGTAAAGTGTATGAAATGGTTCCAGGGAATAGTGTACGGATCACACTTCTACTGGTCAAGGATACATTGATAGAAAGAAGAGGTTCACGGCAAAGATGGCAGAAGTATGATTATTTGGAGCAATGTGAACGTCTTCAGTGATACTGTTCAGGAGGGCTGGAGATGCATTTATCAATACACGAGTGTCCACTGAAGAAGAAGCTCAGTAGAATAGTAGAATGTCTTGATTGAAGTAAGGACCTGTCGGTGTGTTGTGCCAAGGAATGTCCCGGAGAATCATCAATGGTTCAAGAAATAATGTGCTGCAGTTGTCGAAAATGGTATCATGTTACTTGTACTGGAAAAAGTGAAAACTGGGAAGAGTATTTTATATGTAACGACTGTCAGTGCAATGTCTAGTAAATGCCATAGTCTGAAATATCTTCATGTAGCTTCAGATTCCAACAAAGTTACCGTGAAAATGTTACCTGAGTTTGTAGCTACAATCAAAACTGAAATATAAATACATAGCTTGCTTGTTTACTTGGATCTCAGCAACTTTCGTGAGTTTTACAACAAAACACGTTTACAAAAATGTGTATTTTGTTGACTTTAACTGTCATTAAGACATTAACTCTGTGATATAATATAATGGCATGTAAACGATTGTACATACATGAAATTTAAAGCATTATATCTATGGTGAAATAAATGAAAACTTTTCTGTCAAACTACCATTTATTGTTGTCATTATCTCATTTGATAGAATACTATTTGAGAGAGTTTTTTTTTTCTTTTCACTTTATGTCTTCAAATAGGAAGTTATTGTTTCAGAATCAAAATATATATTTAAAGATAAGTAACATGATATACATACAAAAAAGACTACCATCAAAATCAAACACTGACAACTCAGTCAACCTTTTTAATACCATTTACGATCTCATTCCACTTCTAGAACTCTGAAAACGCCAAAATTCAGCTGGCAGAATACTAGAAAAACTGACATTCCACACTCAGAGCACTGGAAACACTGACATTCCGCTTGCAGAACACAGGAAACACTGACATTCCACTTTCACAACACTGGAAACACTGACATTCTGCTCTCAGAGCACTGGAAACACTGACATTCCGTTTTCAGAACACTGGAAACACTGACATTCCGCTTTCAGAACACTGGAAACACTGACATTCTATTTGCAGAACACTGGAAACACTGACATTCCGCTTTCAGAACACTGGAAACACTGATATTCCGCTCTCAGAGCACGGGAAACACTGACATTCCGCTTTCACAACACTGGAAACACTGACATTCCGTTTGTAGAACACTGGAAGCACTGACATTCCATTTGTAGAACACTGGAAACACTGACATTCCTCTTTCAGAACACTGGAATCACTGACATTACACTTTCACAACACTGGAAACACTGATATTCTGCTTCCAGAACACAGGAAACACTGACATTTCACTTTCACAACACTGGAAACACTGACATTCGCTTTCAGAACACTGGAAACACTGACATTCTTTTGAAGAACACTGACATTTATTTGTAGAACAACTGAGAAACAGTGAAACTCCGCTTTCAGAGCACTAGGAACACTGACATTCCGCTTTCACAA
>NW_023658263.1:81802-87745 GCF_015228065.2 Penaeus monodon
AATAATGATAATAATTGCAATAATGATGATAATAATTGCAATAATGATAATGAGGATGATAGTGATGATGATACGATAATAATGATAATAATCATGATAATAATGATGATAATAACATAACTGTGTCCATATATAATTTAAAAAAGGTAAAAGAAAAAATCCCAAAAGTCGAAAAAGCGGCAAAATCTAGCGAAATATAGCTTTTGAGAGTAGACTCCAAAATGACGTTTTTTCGATTTTTGATGATTTTGGCAATTATTAGGATAATAATGATAATTACCAGAATTGTATTAATCATGACAATAATGATGATAAAAGTGAGAATAAAGAGAATTTTGATAACATTTGATAATTAATAATATTATTAACATTATTATTATTATTATTATTATTATTATTATTATTATTATTATTATTATTATTATTATCATTATTATTATTATTATCATTATTATTATTATTATATTATTACTTTAATTATTAGTATTATTGCAAAAAATATATTATAACTGTAATAAAGAATTAAAAACAAAATAATAATCGTTACAATATTGTTTTAATATTATTATTGTTATTATTATCATTACTATTTTTTTTACTGGTAGTATAATTGCAAAAATAATTATTATAACAGTAATTATTACAGTAATAACGATATTGATTAAAATAATGATATAAATAATTGTTATAAAATCGTTATTATTGTTATTATCATTTTTATTACTATTATTATTGTTGTTGTTATTAGTATAGTTGCAAAATTATATATTATAACTGCAATAATTGCAATAATAATTATAATAATTACAATGATGATGATGATGATTGCAATAATGATGATAATGATGATGATAACGATAATAATGATGATAATCATGATATAATGGTGATAATAACAGGAATTGTGTCCATATATAATAAAAAGGTAAAAGAAAAAAATTCCCAAAAGTCACAAGGCAATTATTAGGGTAATAATGATAATGATTACGAGAATTGTATTAATCATGACAATAATGATGATAAAAGTGAGAATAAAGAGAATTTTGATAACAATTTGATAATTAATAATATTATTAACATTATCATTATTATTATTATTATTATTATTATTATTACTTTTATCTATTAGTATTATTGCCAAAAAATATATTATAACTGAAATGATATAATAATAATAAATATAATAATAATATTAATAATCGTTATAATATTGTTATAAATATTATTAGTGTTATATTACCATTATTATTATTATTACTGGTAGTATAATTGCAAAAATAATTATTATAACAGTAATTATTACAGTCATAACGATATGATTAAATAATGATGTAAATAATTTCATAAAATCGTTATTATTGTTATTATTATTGTTATTACTATTGTTTTGTTGTTGTTATTAGTATAGTTGCAAAAATATATATTATAACTGCAATAATGCAATAATAAACATAATAAATTTCAATAATGATGATAATGATGATGAAATGATGATGATAACGATAATAATGATGATAATCATGATAATAATGATGATAATAATAGGAATGGTGTCCATATATAATAATAAAAAAAAGGTAAAAGAAAAAAAATCCCAAAAGTCGAAAAAGCGGCAAAATCTAGCGAAATATAGCCTTTTTAGAGCATACTCCAAAATGACGTTTTTCGATTTCTTGATGATTTGGCAATTATTAGGGTAATAATGATAATGATTACCAGAATTATATTAATCATGACAAGTTATTATTATTATTATTATCATCTTTTTATTATTACTTAATTATTAGTATTATTGCCAAAAAGATATATTATAACTGTAATAATAACAATAATAATAATAATAAGTATATTTAAAAATAATACTAATCGTTATAATGATGATAAAAGTGAGAATAAAGAGAATTGATAACATTGATAATATTATTAAAAATTATCAAATTTTTATTATATTATTATTACTTTAATTATTAGTATTATTGCCAAAAAATATATTATAACTGTAATAATAACAATAATAATAATAATGAGTATAATAATAATATTAATAGTCGTTATAATATTGTTATTAACATTTATATTGTTAATATCATTATTATTTTTTACTGGTAGTATAATTGCAAAAATAATTATTATAACAGTAATTATTACAGTATACGATATTGATTAAAATAATGTATAAATAATGATTATAAATGTTATTATTGTTATTATTATTGTTATTACTATTATTATTGTTTTTGTTATTAGTATAGTTGCAAAATATATATTATAACTGCAATAATTGCAATAATAATGATAATAATTGCAATAATGATGATAATAATTGCAATAATGATGATAATGATGATGATAACGATAAAAAATGATGATAATCATGATAATAAGGATGATAATAATAGGAATTGTGTCCATATATAAAAAAAGGTAAAAAAAAAAATTCCCAAAAGTCGAAAAAGCGGCAAAATCTAGCGAAATATAGCCTTTTGAGAGTATACTCCAAAATGACGTTTTTTCGATTTCTTTGATGATTTTGGCAATTATTGTATTATTCATGACAATAATGATGATAAAAGTGAGAATAAAGAGAATTTTGATAACATTTGATAATTAATAATATTATTAACATTATCATTATTATTATTATTGTTATTATTATTATTACTATTACTTTAATTATTAGTATTATTGCCAAAAGTATATTGTAACTGTAATAATAACAATAATAATAATATGTATAATAATAATGACCTGGAGAAGGCTTTTGAATCGGCAAGCCTCTTGCCATTCAGGAGAGCCTGATCCAAAAAGGAATCAGAGGTAAGCTCTTGGCTTGGATAGGTGACTACTTTAGGAATAGAACAGCCAGAGTCAAATTCCAAGGTCACCTATCACAGCACATGACACTAGAGAATGGAATGCCACAGGGTGGGGTTCTCAGACCAGCCCTCTTTAACACTTTAACGTCCTGTATCCTCAACATAAACCTCCCAGTGAGGTGCAAGATCATCTCCTATGCAGACAATCTTGCTATCATCTCCACTGGAGCATACGCCTAAGCAAAGCCCAGCGTTGTCTGGACCTTGTATCCGAGGAGTGTTGTAGGACAGGACTAAAGATCTCTGCAGCCAAATCCAAAGCCATTGCTCTGAGACAGAGAGTTCAAGGCACAAGTCTGAAATCCAGGGAATGGACTTGAGAGGGTTCAGGACTACCTCTACCTTGGGGTAAAGATAGATCAGACCTCTCCTTCCGAAGGAGGTCCAGTACTGGTTGACCGAACAAAATCAAGACTGTCCGTCATGAGAGCAATGAGTGGAAGACGCATAGGGGCCAGACACAGAGTACTAAAATCATTCTATGTACGTGCTGTACATAGAATTGTAGACTATGCCTCCTTGCTCTGATTGGCATTAAGAAAAAATATAAAGACCAACTGGAGACATTCCAAAACGAAGCCGCCTGGGTCATTCTGGGTGCCCCAAGGTGGGCGAAGGTTCTCAACCTCCTACTGGAGGTAAACCTTCTCCCCTTGGCCTCACGAATCGATCTAATGGCAGCACAATTTTTATCAATGTCATCCAGGCTCCCAGGAATACAGCCTAAAACATAAATAGTCAGACGCCTAGAACAAAGATAACGAGCTGTTTGCAAACAACTCCTGGCTGTCTCACACAGCTCAAAGAACCGCTTCTTGCCAAGGGTGGACCCCCCCCACCCTGACTTTGTCGAAGCTCCGCCGTGGGCACAAACCTCGATAGAGTTCTCGGTCATGAAACTGGCAACCAAAAGAATGAATATCCCACGCCTAGCCTAAAGGCAGAAACCCAGAGGGTCATTGCAACCATCACTCCTCCAGGTAGCAGGACATACTACACGGATGGATCGGTCGATCCCTGACCCACACTGCAGACGCCGGCTTCGCAGCAAGGGATGCCACAAAATCCATGGGGGTAACAGACAACGCCTCCTCGCTACAGCAGAGGCAGTTGCTATCATGGGAGGACTGAGCCACGCGTCCGTGAGGGAAGGACACGTGGTCATACATACAGACTCCAAAGGACCATTGACTGTGTTCAGCAGTGCCCACCCACTGACAATATCTACCTTCTGACTACTATCCTCACACTGGTACAGAAGATTCTTGCACAGGTAGAAGAATTATCATAAACTGGGTTCCCCAGCCACATTGGGATCAGAGGGAATGAGCTTGCTGACAGACTAGCCGAAGTTGGCAGGGGTATATCCCCTAATCCAATGATAATACATCAGAGTTGAAAATTACTTGGAAGAAGTGTACGGTGATGGCAACCTCCTTCCTCCTGCACCTTCACAGAGAGGAAACGAGATCCTCCCCTCGGCTAGCTGGTACTCAGACGCCACCGGCTATGAACCACTGGCACTCTCTGAAATAAACAACAGAGGTATCAAAGTCATTCTGCACAGCATGCACCCAGGTTACCACTGTTCATGGCAGATCATACAAAGAACAGAACGTGAAGAGAGGTGTTGCATGCATTGCGGCGAGCGAAGGCCACACTTGTACATTACTAGAGAATTGTGTGCACACCGCAATTCCTGAGACAAGCCCGCAGAACACCAGCCGTCGTGCTGGTAAAGAGATTATGCGAAATGCTTAAACCACGGCTACAGGAGCGCCTGCTGGCATCCCACCGCCACGGTAAGCACCGAGTGTCAGAGAACCAAATGAGACAGCCATAAAAAGCTGACACAGGCCGGGCCATAAGTGAAAGCCCAGGCGAAGCCAGAACTTCGCAAATCTCAAACGAACGAACCGAGATAAGGGCTTCAGGACCTCAAGGTCCCAAGGTTTTTTGCTGCGGTGGCTCTAAAGAGAGCGATTTGACTCCCCACAGCAAGCTCGACCCTAGCTCTTGCGTGATACCCTGGCTGTTTGCGCACACCTTTCGTTGATTTCGTTTTAATCGCTCGCGATTAGTTTCGTGCCTTGTATTCTTTCCTTTACGCATTTTTCGGCATTAGGATAACTCGCTTCGCATTGAAGGTGAACTGGACCCCCATCTTCGAGCTCGGCTCGGACGTGGCAGACCTCTATACCTCCCGCAGGGAGGGTGTGTCTGGGGGGCCTTAGCGTACCTGCCTTAAGGTGCGAAGCGAGTTGCCACTCTTTGATAGGGACTGGTCTGGCAGACCTTCTCATGACTGCCACTGAAAAATTCGTTTAGGAAATTAATAGGTAGGTAGGAGCCCCACCCTCTCGACGCCTTCAAGCCACCCTAACCCTGTTCTGTCATTATTAGCTCCTGCTAGACGGAACCACGCTATGGCATGACCATGGGACATGTCATAAAATTATCATACGATGGAGAGCCCATCTCTTGTGAGGTAGCTCTCGAGAAGATCTTCACCCTCACTGAGGTGGCAGTCACCCACCTCTTGAAGACCCACAATGGCTTCAAGGTGACAGTAACCAAACCTGAACACCGACCCCATTCCTCTCGACCGAAGGCCAAAGGAAACTAAAAGATCACGGTTTTCCTCCGTCCCCTCTCCGAAACGAAGGCGAAATGTACGGTCGTGGCAAAAAAAGATCGACAGGACGATTCTCCCACGATCGTGCGAATCTATCGGCCATGAAGTATCCGCCAAAAACGGTGTCACTGATCTTGACGTTTACAAGCCTCCCGAGTCACGAATCGTCCAAGATTCGTGTCTCTGCCCCAGAGGAAGCCCAGAAACTTCTGTCTCGGGGGATCATGATGTTTAATACATCGGTCCCAACCTACAATATAGAACCAGAGTGCTTCATTCCTACTGAACAATGCTTAAAATGCTACCTTTACGATCACAACAAACAGACATGCACACACCCACAGAGATGCTCTCGTTGCGGTGGCGAAGGTCACTTCTTGCCAAATGCAAGGAGACCATAAATGCTGCAACTGCAAGGGGCGCAGTTGCTAG
>NW_023658264.1:5000-10000 GCF_015228065.2 Penaeus monodon
AATATAATTAAAATATAATATATATATATATATATATTAATAATATAATTATATATATTATATAATATATATATATATAAATATGAATGTGTGTGGTTGGTGTAATAGATAGATTTATATATATATATAATATATAATAATATATATATATATATATGTAATACATCATACAAACTTATAAATAAAAGAAACACACACACACACAACCACTTAGTATAATTTTAAATATTTAATAATATAAAAATTTATATATATATATATATATAGATATATTAATATATATATAAATATTATATATAATATATTATATATATTATATATAATATATATATATATTAAAAATATATAATTTTCACATATATAACCAATACCCAACACACACACATACAAAATAATACAATACAACACACCCTAAAACACTAAATATTTAGGGGCAACCATATTTGTCGAACCAGAGTCAGACACCCTTCGGCCACGAGCCTAAAGATGCCAAGGCAAGAGGCACCTCAGAAATGTTGGCACCCCACCAAGGGACGGCCCAGAGAGAGGCGCATGAGAGCCGGAGATGCTTCGCGTCATAGCTGTCGAAACGGAGGAGAAGACTGACTAAATTAACGTCATCGCTCCCACATTAATAAGATTGGATGGATAACAGTGGTATTCGTGTTACATGCGTGGATGATTACTCGCGTGGATGAATGTAAAGTGTCTTCTAAAGAGGAGGGACTATGGTAATTGTTGCATCGGTAATGCTGGTTTGATCAAGTTGAAATTGAAGTTAGAGTAACGTATTGTGTATCAGAGCTGCAGGAGGCGTTGCAGTATGTGATCATAATATCACTGCGTATACTTTATCATTCATGAGCTGATCTGAATGACAATGTGGTGTTTCACTGTGATATCGTTTTGATTCTTGATTGTATATAATTAGATACACAGACACCACTCACACACAACAGACACAGACACACACACACGCACACACACACAACACACACGTACACACACACACACGCACATACACACACACACACACGCACATACACACTTACACACACACACACACACACACACACACACACTTGCAAACACACACACACACACACACACACACACACACACACTTGCAAACACACACACACACACACACAGATACACACTTGTACCTGAACGAAATAAATTATTTCAAGTCAGGGAATCAAACTTTTCTTGTTAATCGTCCCTGCAAAGTTTAGTGAAAAGGGCCTTTGAAAGTTTGAAAATCGCGGCTGCCTTTCGTGCAAATTAAACTTGAAACATACTAAATTGCATTAAATTGCATGAGTGTTAGAGGAAAAGGGAAAGAGAAGAAAAAAAAATTGTCTTCCAAGGTCTGAGAAAATGACAAACGACAGATTAAGAAGCTCATCGCTGTCAAAGAATGAACACTTGATTTTTTTTCTCTCTCTCTTTAGCTACTTATCACCCTCTCTCTCCATTTTACTGTCTATTCTCTCCCTCCCTCACTCTCTCTCACCCTTTACTCTCTGTCTGTCTATTGTCTATCCATTTGTCTCTCTGTCTCTCTATCTATTTGTCTCTCTCGCACAGTCTATCTGTTTATCTACCTATTTGTCAGTCTGCGTGTATGTCTCTCCATATCTGTCTGTAGTTTCTCCCTCTCTTTCCTTCAAATCGCAATACATATTAGTTCTATTACATAATGTACAATGTATATAATACAATATTCCAATTTCCTTTAATATTTCCTGATGATTTCTCTCCGCTGGATGATGCTCTTGCTTACTGCTCGATTCCTTTGTCTATCAAGGATTTATTTTCTAAAGCAATGTTCTTGATAACGTTGATAATTTGTTCTATACACTGTGCTTATCATTAGCGCGCGGACACACACACACGCATACACAACACACACGTACAACACACACACACACACACACACACACACACAACACACACACACACACACACACACACACACGCACACAGCTACAGCACTCGTGCAAAAGCCATACCAAGTTTCATGTAAAATATACACAATTTCCCTAAAAAGCGACGCCCACACAGGAATGAAATAAGACCAAAGGATTGAACGAATAATTTTTAAAGTGAATTCATCTCTTCGGTGAATTCGAAATGACCTGCATACAATTGGAAATGTTTATTTAAGTTCGAGGAAAATATTCGATTGCCGGATCGGACGAACTTGTCTGAAATCCAAAAATGCATCGCCTTTTCGAGCTGTTTGGATTGCAAGGCCTCTTTTATTTGCAATTGGTCGACAATACGATGAAAGCTGAATTATGAATTTGTCTAAGATTACTCCGCCTTTTGGAAAGAGGATTTGCACGGCGCCCTGCAAAAAAAAACACGCATTTTGCAAATTTTAAATATTTCTTCAAGTAAAGGAGACAAACGAAGATCTGAATGGTACGTTATCTTTGATCTTTGATATTATTCGTATCTTTGATAACTACATATTTACAAATCCGCAAAACGGAAAAAAGGGCATAACATAACGAATGATAAGGAAGAACTAATATAGGTAAAATAGAATTAATCTCAAAGAACTACAGCCTTATGGCCAGGTGTGTTTTCTCCCAAACATTTTTTTAAATAGCAAAGGATGTTATTCCTTCGAAGCGTTCTGCATCAACAACATCGTTTGCCAAATGTTCGGCTCCGACGAAATTGTAAATATGTTTCAGGCAGTGGGGAAGTTGCAGAATATTTTGGATCCATTGGCCGGTCAATTAATCCCTTTCGCCTTCAATTCCCCGTATATATATAGATATATATATATATATATATATATATATATATATATATATATATATATATATATATAGAGAGAGAGAGAGAGAGAGAGAGAGAGAGAGAGAGAGAGAGAGAGAGAGAATAGAAGATCGAGAGATAGATAGATAGACTGACAGATAGATAGGTAGATAGACAGAGAGCGAACGAGAGAGCGAAAGAGCGTTCATGCGAGCTCTCGGATCACCAGCAGCGCGCACCCGCCGCTGCGCCGGCCCTCAAAGCGCGACCCCCAAAGGCTGCAGTTCACTTAACGAAAACTTCATTATGGCGGTTTATTGTTTCATTGCCCTTCGTTAATCTTGTAACTGGAATTTAGCGCCGAGTGATGAGAATCAAACGGGGGTTTATTGGCCGTCTGGATTGATCGGCGATCGAGCATCTTCCTTTTCCGAACACGAACTGCCGTTTCTATCATTTGATCTTGCATCCGTTTTGGCTGGCGTTGCTCGCTCTTTGAATCGTCCATCAGATTTTGTTGAGTTGAGTGGTTATGCGCTCACTTATTTATGACTACCTCTTACAGTAAGTATGAATGCGGATGAAGAATTTTAAAAGGCTTGGTGTATCAAATTTTCGAAATCATGTATTAATATGATTCTTCTGCAGTTTTTGAAGGCCATGCACAAGATACATATAAGTAGATGGTTGTACATAAACATCAATCCATTTTTATTTCTCCCGTATTAGATGTTCGTGTGAATTAGTCAGTCATAATTTGAAGATTATCCCTTTTCAACGTGAAACTCCCTCGCTATGACGTCACAAGCATACCGTGGCACAGATGACTGCCATTTACAAACGCTGTCTTGAATTCAAACTTCAAGTAAAATTTCCATGATATTCAGTTGTTATTGCAATATAAGGCAAGTAACAGACATATTTAAGATGAAATTTCATATGTTTATACTCTTGTGATGGTGAACCGCTAGGACATGCAGCTGTCAAGAAGAAAAGCGACCCCACTTAAGATTAGATTCATTGAGATGCAGTGAACGTAGTATATAATACGAATCAGTATACAGTACTACTGCCAGATCCTCGCGTGTATCCTGAGACCGACAGAGGCGAATGCACGAAAACGCTCATAGTCAGAGACATTCTGGATACCTTTTTCGGTGGAGTCCGTTCGTACCGAAAGTCATGATCGGATTGATGGCTTAGGACTGCGAAACAACTCGACGTGATGGTGACGAGCTCGAAAAGCTGGAACTGGCCAATCTCCTTAAAACTGTGTCGTCCGAAACATTAAATATGAGCGAAAAAAACAGATTGCTAACCACCCATTCTCTTGATTACGATGGTACAGTAAAAAGTACATTTACATTCTTATTATATAGAACGAAAAAAAAAAACAAAAAAAAAAAGTAGAATAGACGATGAGCAGGGAGTCTCCGTCATCAATGCCTTCGCTCCCGTGCAAGCAGGAGCACAAGGGGGAGAGATAGGCCTATTCATGGCTTGCCGAACCATGACGATCAGGAGAGAAAATATCTGAGAGAAAAGCTACGGTCTCTTCTTCCGTTCCTTTCTTGTTTTTTCTTTCTCTCTTTCTTTCCTTATTTCATCTCTCGCTCTCTCCACTGGTGCTTTTTCTTCTCCTTCCCTTTCACCTTATACCTCATTCAGTTCCTTTCACTTAAAAAGAAAAAAAAAAAAAACTTAAAGTTTCATTTCTTCGCAGGTTTTCTTTTTATTCTTTTTCTAACTCTTCTAGGTCTTTTACTTCCTCGCTGTCTCCATTGTATTTAATTTCTGTTTTCTGTACGTTTCGTCTCACATTTTTCGGTCCTCTCTTTCTTACTCTCAATTTTCTTCTAATTTCTATTCTCTTCCTTTTGACTGTTTCTTTCTTCTGTCTCTTTCTCTCTCTCGTTATTCTTTCTTCCTCCTTCTCATCTCTACTCTCTCTCTCTCTCTCTCTCTTTCTCTTCCTCATCATCTCTCATCTTTCTCTTCTTTCTTCTCTCCTCCCCATCGCTTCTCTTCTTTCTATCTCGCCCTCCTCTTTCTCTCTCTTTCCCTTCATTTCTCTCTTATTCACTTTCCTTCTTCCCTTCCCTGCCGCCCGCCGCAACGCCTCTGGACATTAAACTTAAGATTGAAAACATTCTCAATGTCACAAAAGTGGAGCTGGAAGCGTCTTGCATGATGAACGAACACCTGGACAGGTTATCGTAAAGAGG
>NW_023658264.1:15000-17500 GCF_015228065.2 Penaeus monodon
GTACACACACACACACACAACACGACACATAAACATACACACATATCTAGCAGCGATCTAAAGATCGAGCGATCTAGCAATCATCCTATATCTCGCCGAGATAAATATAGGGGGGTGTGTGGGTGGGGGGGTGGTTGTGGAAATACTAATACTAAAGTGATACACACACACACACATAACACCCACACACACACACACACACACACAAAGACACACACACCACACACAACTACAAACACACCACACACACACACACACACACATAGAGATAGAGAGAGAGAGATGACTAGACTCTATATATATAGATATTATTACATATAGTGATAGATAGAGATATAGATATAGATAGATGATATCTATATCTACGATTATAGAGAGAGAATAATATAGAGAGAGAATATAGAGAGACACAACAGACACACACACCACACCCACACACACCACACACACAAACACACATATATATTATATATATATAAAAGATATATATATATAGATATATCTATATATAATCTATATATTATATGTATAACATATACAAATTCCGATTAGGTATATAGATATATAAGGATAGATATAGACGGATAGACGAGAGATAAATATTATATATATATATAATATATATATATCTATATATATATAGATACACTATTTGGTATATATTTATATATATATATATGATATATATAATATAGATATAGATATATATTAGAGCAGATATATATAGATAGATATATATATTGTGTGTGGTGTGTATGTGTTGTGTGTATATTATATATATATATATTAGATATAATATATATATATATATATACAATACATATATAATAATATATATATATATATATACTATAATATGAGATGATATATATAGATATAGTCTTATATAGATATATATATATGTACACACCCACACACAACACACCACAACCCACAACACATCATGTAGTATATATTAGAAACACATGCATACATACATACATTACATACATATATATACTAATTTACATATATATATATCAATATATATAATCATAATATTATAACACACACACACACACAACACACACACACACACACAAACACACACACACACACACAAACACACAACAACATACACAAACCACACAACACACACCCACACACACACACACGCACACACACACACAAATATTCAATATAATATATAATATATAATATATATATATATCGTATAGATATATTATTTATATATATATATATATATTGCGTGTGGGATGTGTTGTATATAATATATATATATATATATATATATATAGATAATATATATAGAATATATATATATATATATATATATAGCTATGTGGTTGGTGGCTGGTGTGTGTGGTGTGTGTGTGTGGTTGTGTGTGTGTGTGTGTGTCTATATATATATATAATATATATATATATATAGTTTATATTTATATATATATATAATATATATATTATATATCTCTATTATATAATATCTTTATAATATATATATATATAGATATATACATATATGCGCGTCGCGTGTGTGTGTGTGTAATGTGTGTATACATATACAGTATTTATGTATTTGTATATGCGCATAAGAGTCTATCCACACAGATCCAGACATCGCACCTCATCTCCTCTGTCTCTAACACTACGTAAGTGAGACAATCAGCATCCAGCAAGTCCCTTTTATATGGGTTGCCATGCGACCATCGGGGCTGAAACAGACGCAGATCCGCCAAGCGATTTCTGTTTCTCTCTGTGCCTTTAGCTGGGAATGAGCTTTTGTATCATTTACACAATTAGTATGTTGTTAGCTGTTGTCATTCGCATTTCATCATATCATTATTATCCATTCTATTATCTATTGTCATATTATTATTTTTATCTTATTATTTTTATTCATATCATTCTTATAGTATCATTAATATCATGATTGTCTTTATTCTCCTTATTATTATTATTATATTATTATTATTATATTATTATTAGGATTATTATTATATTATATATTATTATTATATTATTATTATTGTTGTTACTCTAATTATTATCATTACACTATTATTATTATCATGATGCATGATGGTATGTTGGATGATGATGATGATGATGATTGATATGAGTGATGATGATGATGATGATGATGATGATGATGATGATGATGACGGATGGATGATGACGATGATGATGATGATAATATATCAGCAAACAGAAAGAAAGCTGAATACAATGAAAGGAAAAATGGATAAAAAGAACTGTTTCAAAATTTATTTTTTTCCAAAAAGAAAGTTAGTCAACTAATTTAGACAAAAGTATCGGAAACAAAATTTGTATTAGCTACAGCACCCTGGCCTGCTGCACCAGTCCCTCGGCTAAAGAACAGTGCATGATGCAAGTGTACAAGGTTGTCTTGCAAATACAGAGTCATGGTTCGAATTGTTATGGAATGTGTTGTTTGTCTGTCCATCTGCTGAGATGATGACGATGAATGTTACTGTTG
>NW_023658265.1:0-24690 GCF_015228065.2 Penaeus monodon
ACATTTTTTGTATATTTTATATTAATATATATAATATATATAAAATTATATATTAATATTATATTATTAGTATAATTTATATATACATTTATATTATATATATATATATATATATATATATATATAATATAATATAAATATATATAATTATAATATTATATAATGTAATAAAAACTGAGAAAAGAGGCGATAAAAATGATAATAACAATGAAAACCAAAATAATGATAAAAATTTTTGGGTCTTGTGCTTCTAAACTGTGTATGTTTTGGTGCGTGTTAGTATGAAAGACTGGTAGTGTGGTTAGCAAATAACCAGTTTCCCACCAAAAGGCTACGCGCTCTTAGGGAAGGGAAGGGGAAAAAATTTTCCGATTTTTTTCCTTCCAGGGCCTTGTGGCACGGGGCTTACGCCGTTATCTTTTCGCCCTCTATGTGGACCAGATTGCTCACATTGACACATACCCACATGATATACGCACACATACCACACGCCGCACCTGCACAAAACACACACCACCCACAACACACACACACACACACAAGAACACAACACACACACACACCACACACACACCAACACAACACACACCTCCCCCCCACACAACACACACACACAAAACACAAAAACACAACCACGCACACACACACTTAACATATATTACCATATATATTATACCTATACATATAAAATTTTAATGTATATATATATATATATATATATATATATATTAATATATATATATATATACATAAATATATATATATATGGTGTGTGTTGTTGTTGTGTGTGGGGTTGTGTGTGTGTGTGTGTGTTTTGTGTTTTGTTTTGCGCGTGTTTTTGTATATATATATTATATATATATATATATAATATTATATATATATATATATTATAATAGTATATATATATATTATATTTTAATATATATATATCTAAAAATATATATATATATATATATTTATATATACTACTCCCTATAAGTAAAGTTTTTTTTTTTTTAATTCATCACCGGGCTTGTAATAAGTATCCTAATTTATTATTATTTATTATATATTATTATAATATATTATATATATATATATATTATATATATTATATAATAAACACACATGTGTATGTGTGTGTGTGTGTGTGTGTGGTGTGTGGGGTTGTGTCTGTGTGTGTGTGTGGGGTGTGTGTGTGTGTGGGGATTGTGGTGGATTGTGTGTGTGTATTGGGGTGTTTCATATACATATATACTTAAATTTTTAAAATATATGTATGAAAAGTTTGTACTATGAATATGTACTTTAATACGTATATTTTCATTTAAAATTATGCAATTTTTTAATTATATATATTATTTTTAATATTATATAATATTATTATATTATTTTTAAAAATTATTATAAACTTTATGTGTATTTCATATTAATGTAAAACGCCCCCCCTGAACCTCTTATCTCTCCTCGCGGGTTTTGGTTGGCTGTACCGGCCAGCAGCGGTCGTGAGCATGCTGGAAAGGGGGTTGCAGCATATGGGCCGAAGCGGGGCGTCCGCCCCCCTTCGTGCGGTCCTCCCTTTTCTATCCGGGTGGGGCTCTGCTGGTCTTGGTCTGCTAAATCTCCCAGGAGAGCGCCTTAAAAACTCTGGTTTCCCAAGGATTCTGTTTTTTCGAGGGGGTAACGGAGCTATAGGGTAATTTGAGGAAGTTTTAAAAGCAGTATCTTTTTTGTAGATCAATCCTTACCCTTTTTTTCCTTTTATAAAAGGCATACGGCCAAAGGGGATTATTTAATTTATGTTAATTTCAAACTTTATTTCAAAGGTGAACACTGGAAGACGAAAATTTCCCAAAAATTTCCCGTCACATCAGTCATCTGGAGGCCGCGGGAGCATCCTGACAGCTGCCCCGTAAAACAGTGGCGTCCCCATAAAGGGATGTAAATCTTCAAGGGGAGGTAGAGGGCGTGGGACATCAAGTGGCAAGATGTTTGTCTACTCCCTACTTTACCCCTCCGACGTCAGTGATGCTCCGCTAGTTTGAATTACGATGCCGAAATGCGACATACATTATGATATTGAAGTTCCACAGAACTTTAGCACTTTTACCGGGAACAGCAACTCAACTTTAATTGGACCTCATTTAACTGGACTAGTGATTCCGTGTACAACTGGACTGCGAACTGGGAAGACCAGATTATGAGTATCAGTATGACGAAATAACGAACCGATCACCTCCGGGAGAGGAAAAAATGGCTGACAGAGGAAGAGCGGAGAGTGCTGAGTGCTGTGGCGCCAGAGATTGTGCAGTCGGTTCGCGATGATTACAGCATAGTGATGCCCAAAACCTGCATACTGTCAGGAATTGCACTGAAAAGCACTGTGCTATGAAACCAGCTTACTTGAAGTTTGGGGCTACAACGAAAAACGTCATCATGAATCTCACAGACCCCCAAAGTTTTAGAGGATATTAACAAAGCCTTCATGAGTAAAGTATACGGCTATCCATTCGAACCCGATGCCTACCTCGGCGGCATCACAAAAAATTTCCGACGGACGCATCGTCTCGCTCGGGCGTCCGTTGCACACGTGGATCACGAAGAACCACAAGAACAAAAACTTTGGTGGTGGCGTGGGGACAGGCGAGATGGTGGAAAACGGAGGGCTTGGCGTGGGAGAGGGCGCTGGTGAGGCCGTCCAGGAAGAGGACATACCTGGCATTCATGTCCTTGTTCCACGCAGCTTATAGTTTTCGGTGATGTAAGTCAAAAACGATCATTGGCGATATAAAATGGGTGGCATGTGGGTGGGCGGCACTCATTGTTTACGTGCTTGTGACTTTAGGGCGTCCAGGACCACTCTTGTAGTCTCTTTTGTGCCCGCCCTGGCGGTGGTTGCGGCATATGGCGCGTGTTCTGCCATCGGAATACCGCATGGCCCCCTAAACAATGTGTTACCAATCCTTCTGATTGGTCTTTGGTGTAGATGACATGTATGTTATATCCAGCGCTTGGGAAAACTCGGGGTAATATGAAATTTCTAGAACGTGCTGGTGGGGGCGCTCAACATGCTGGTGTGGCTGTTACTGTCACTTTTCTGTCTGACGCTGTAGCATTTCTGGTAGGGGCGACCCACGAAGGTTCCTGCCTTACGTTGGTTCTGTGTTTATGCTGCTGTTGGGGTGATGGCAGTGTACATTTTACAAGAAACAGTATTCGGGGCAGCCCCTCACTTTTGACCAGAAATACAGAGAGAAAAGAATGAAGTCCAAAGAAGAAAACCCAGAAAAACAAAAACCCACCCACATTTCTGGGTATAGTCATGAAGGCCTATGCAAAGGGTCATAGTGCTGCCATGGATGCAAGCAACTGTACTGGTAGCTGCTGCTTCCTGATAGGGCTGGGATATGGGGCGCCGTCACCCTTTGCGCCAAGAATTCAGCCCCGTCTGGTTTCTTTCCCTCGCACATCGTATCTTTCCCACTGGTTCCAGGCCTGGACAGGCACTTCCCAAGGGATGGGGAACTTGGCAGTGTCTATTTCTCCCAATGAAAGTTTACCCAGGGAACTCCTGCACTTCGTGATCTTGCAGCTGATCTGCGCACCTCACCGTACTTACACGCGTTGATGCTTGGAAACAGTGTACTAGATGTCTATCTCATGGAAAGCCTTGATTACTACAATGTTACACTGAGAGGAATTTTTAAACACGATGCACTTGGAATATTTCTTCATCTAAAAGTGGTGCACATTTTTAAAAACAACTTCCTATTTGAAGATGAGCTGACTTGTGAGGATCCTGCACCACTTTCTCTATCTTCAAAATTAACTTTCAATATGGAAGGTTAGAAAATCGAGCCGACCAGCAAGCTGCCATGAATCAAGTGAGAGAGATTGTATCCTCGGCTAAAATCTCAGGGGTATCATGCAGTGTGGTCTCACGTGTACAGGGCCCGTGGGAAAAAGACGCTGCTGTTTGATCAGAGTTTTTGGCGAAACCTCGGTTTGGTTGCCTTTCGTGGTAGGGATAATGACTCTCCTGCTGCTGGCAGCTCCAAGAGCAGCATTCCTGGGGTTCCTGGGGTGTTCTGGCGACTTTGACCGAGGTGGCGGCGCTTATGCTGTGTTGGGGGCCCCACCATAGATACCGTCACAGCATAGCATTAGTACTTGCCATAGGGTTGTGTGTAGATTATGCTGCACATGTAGCACATGCTTTCTTAGTGGTAACTGGAGCAGGCGGGCACGTGTGCAAGCAGCGGTAGAAGGCGTTTTGGGCCTGCAGTGTTGCACGGAGGCTTCTCAACACTGTTAGCCTTTCTCATGTTATCCCCTTCTGACTCCCACCTCTTTATCTCTTTCTTCAAATATTCATCGGTGTGGCTCTTTTTGGTCTTTTCCACGGCCTTGCCTCATGCCAGTCCTGCTCGCCCTCATAGGACCGGAACCCTACCCCCGATTAAAAACAGTCCAATCCCACCGCTGACTGTCGTGCACGTGGTCACTTCACCAGAAACATGTCATGCGAAGCAAGCTCCTCAAGAAGAACACACCTTCAAACCAAATATAAGAAACGGAGAAGAAAATGGATAATACCGAAAACAGATAAGGGGGAAAAGTACTATCTCCGCCTCTCAGCCAGATCCCCTTTTCCCTGCAAAATCACCGCGGTACCCACCCGAAGATTATACATGACATCGCAATTGAAGATGCTATAGCTTCCCCGAAGATGCGAGATGAAATAACGCCATTAATACTTTGGTAAGAAACTCTCAATCGTCGTTCATGTACGAGAAGAAATAGCAGTTCTTAAAAAGACAAAGATAAAATTTAGAACATGAGAGAGATAATTTTGGCTTTGAGCCGGATACTTAGGGTGTTACATCCTAAATCATTTTAACAAAAGAAAACATACACTTTGTCTGCAGTATGCTTAGAGCTGTTGTGAAAGGCATCAATATCATGCTAAACTTGTGCTGTACTACTATCTCCCCTTTACTCGCGGCCAAAAACGATGTAAAATACAAGTTTGGGTTTCCGCAAGCGACACGTTCGTCCGCCTAGATACATTGGGTGATTCGATAAGTGGTTGTGATAAATCACCATGAGATCGTTATACTAAAAAAAAAGTGCAAATTAATGGAAAAAATAAGTTATGTGTCATATTTCACGTCTGCTGCATTCTAGTCCACTCATCAATCAAACAGCAAATGCATTCTTGTACTATATGTAGAAATTAATAAAAAGGCTGTAAATCTTGCCACATGCTGTGCGTGCTTTTAGAACCCAAAAATTTGTCAAATTCTTTGGGGCTTTTATTCATGATCTTATAGCTTTAATTTAGTGTTAATTGAATATTTCAAGGGTCACCATTTGTAGATTTTAAGACAAAAGAATAATGTTCGCCACTGCTGTTTTAAATGTACTTTGAATGAAAGGTATCCACGCACATACATGCACGTCATTCTGTGCGTGTTTGTTTGTGTGTGCCTGTGCGTGTGTATGTGTGTGAATGTGCATGTTTATAAGTATATGTGTATGTGTATAAGTATATATATATATATAAATATATATATATATATATATTATATGTATTATGGGGGTGTGTGGGGTGTGTGTATGTATATATATATATTGTATTATATTATTATTATATTTATAATTTTATATATATATTATTATATATATATATATTATATATGTATATTGTGTCTGTGTCTGTGTGTGAAGTGCATGTTTATAAGTATATGTGTATGTGTATAAATATTTATAAATATATTATATATATATATATATTATATATTTATTATATATTATATATATACATATGTATATATTATATATATACCATAATATATATTTTTTATATAAAATATATATAAATTTTATATTATTATATATAGTATATATTATATATAATATTAATATATGTTTGTGTGTGTGTGTCTGTGTATGAAAAAAATAATTACATTTGCTATATATTACTTATATATAATATATTATATATTAAATATATTATATATATTATATATATTATATATAAATATATAAATATATTTTATATATATATATATACTATATATTAATATATATACACACACAACACACACACCCCACACACACACACACACACCCACCCCCGCCGATCTCTAATAGCTATATATATACACAAATATATATATATATATATATATATATATATTTTTTTTTTTTTTTTTTTTTTTTTTTTTTTTTTTTTTTTTTCGGTAGGTTCATGTTTGAGCCGCCGTGGTCACGCATGGTATTTAATTGTAGTTTTCATGTTTTTGATGATCTTGGAGTGAGTACGTGGTAGGGTCCCCAGTTCCTTTCCACGGATATAAAATTTTATAATAATATATATATATATATATATATATATATATATATATATATATATATTACTACACACACAAAACACACACACACCAACACACACCCCCAACAATGTGTTGTTTTTGTGTGGTGTGTGTGTTTTGTGTGTGTGTGTGTGTGTGTGTGTGTGTGTGTGTGTGTGTGGGGTGTGTGTGTTGTGTGTGTGTGTGTGTGTTGTGAATAAGTCATATAATTTATATTTTCAAAAATTTAACAGCATTCCGTTTTGTTAGCCTCTGCATTCATTGTATACACAGTTAAAACAATGGGCATTATGTGTTGTACAGGGTAATTTTTTATCTTCAGATTAAGTTTTATCCATTTTTTAAGAGTGAGCTCATCTCGCTATATGTATCAGTATTCTCAAACTATAGTCCGCGGCCCAGGTACCGTTTCGCTCAGTAATAGTCTGCATATATGATAATATACAAGTTTTATATGCAAAACCCTCAAAACACATAAGCAGTATCTGACCCTTTTTGTACAGCAATATAAGCATCATAATTTGCAAATATGATATTCTGTGTTCATTCAACATCTTCATTATAATCATTGTAATGATGGACTGTACCTTGTTTTCCCCGAATAAAAAAAACCAATTTGAGAACCACTGATTGATATACATCAAAGTCATCATCCGAAAACAAAAATGTTTGGGGTTGATTTTTTCTTTAACGGTAAATACAGTGTCACTTCTCCCTGATGATGATTTCGCAAATAAATATCTAAAATGATTTAATGTATTTTTTACCATCCGATCCTCAGCCAAACAATACATTTCAATAACGTGATATATAAAATAATATATATATATATATATACATATGTATATATATATATATAAAATATATATTATATATATTTTATATATATATGTATATATACATATATGTATTAAAATGTATATATACATATACATGTTGTGTTAAAACATGTATAATATTACATATATATCATCATCATCATCAAAGGGCTAAAGCCGAAAGGGGGATGGCCGATCACCACCCTTCGCTTTTCCCCCACGAGGATTCCTCGAGCGAGTCCCCCAGGCAGGCCCACGGGCCCCTCTCCAAATTTCCCCGCGACAGGTCCTCTTCGAGCTGCCCAAGCCCCGACCCCCTTAGGTCATCCCACAGGCCTCCTCCATCCAGGTTGTCTCGCAAAGAGACACCAAGGGCCCGGATCGTCCCAGGGAAACGGCAAGATGCCCTAACCCTGAGTTTCGACCCCGGTTATGCAAGTAACAAGTCCCATGCCAGTCTCCAGTGTAACCGTGGGCGGGACACGTGTCCTCCCAACTGTCCCCCATGATCCATCGAAGGGATTTTTAAAAAAAAGGCATCAAGCGAGCCCAAAGACCGGGATAGCGTCCAGGTTTCCTTCCATAGAGAAAAACTGGCAGTATCAAGGTTTTGAGACACCAGCTTGGTTTTCTCCTGGGGACACATCGCAAACCCTTTTGTTGATCGAGTTCATGGCCCTGTTCCGACCAATCCGTCAATAAACTTTTTTGGTCTGACAGCCGAGAGATATGGACTATGCTAACAGGTATGTTAAACCCTGTAACTTCAAAAGTCCTCCCCCGCAACTTGGATCGACTGAACGGGTTCCCCTTATAACCCCCCAAAAGTCCTGATTTTTGGTCTTGGTCCGGAAACCCTCTAGCCTAAGGTCTTTCCCTCATTGCTAATTCATAAAGAGCCGCCCCCCATGACCCGGGACTCAGACAGCACCCCCCCCCCACATACCTTTATTTGGAGCGTTGCCAGGGGGGTTTTTTCTGGGGGGAGGAGGACTGGCAAGGCCCACCTCCCCCGAGCCCTCAATTCCCCCAGGGTGGCTAGGGGGCAGGGTTAGAGGGAGTTAGGGCTGCCCCATCCCGGGGGGCAAAAGTCCTTCCCTCTGGGCCTTTTTTACTGCTCCGAATCCTCCACACCTTTGCCGGGGCCCCAAAGGTGCCCTTTTACCCATGGATGGCCACGAGGAGGCACTGCAAATCTCGATGACGGGGGGCTGTGCCTTGCAGGGGACTTAGAAAATTGCTCCTTTTTTCGCCGGGGGGCAGCTGCAACGAAAAGGGCATGAAACACAAACACTATCTAGGCTACCACACCTTGGGTTCCTCACCTTGCCATAAAGCACATTGTATGTGTAATAAAAACATAGGGTGGGTGCTTCACTGCATGGTGAGTGAAGGATGGTGTGGTGCCTAATGTGTTAAGTGTTTCATCCTTCTCGCTTGCAGCTTCCCCCCCGGGCTCCCAGTGCAAAAAAGGGAGCAGCTTCCGCAAAATCCTCCCCTGCCATTCCAGCCTCCCCTCTTTAAAGACTTCTGCAGTGCCTCCTCGTGGCCACCCAGGGTAACTGGGTACCTTGGGTCCCACCCCTAAATCTGGGGG
This sequence comes from Penaeus monodon, assembly GCF_015228065.2. Classification (NCBI taxonomy): domain Eukaryota; kingdom Metazoa; phylum Arthropoda; class Malacostraca; order Decapoda; family Penaeidae; genus Penaeus; species Penaeus monodon. Next base: position 8,775 of record NW_023658265.1, read on the forward strand.
GGATCTCGAGCAGCGGGGGCCCCAGAGGTAGGGGGTTTGGCCCCCCGGGCGTGTGGACACGCTCTGGCTTCGTCCCAAACCCCCTGCCCCCTACCACCCGGGGGTAATGGGGCGGCTGGGGGGAGGGGGCCCCTTGCCAGCCTCCCCCCCAGAATGACCCTCTGGAAAACGTCTCTTTTAAAGGGAAATGCTGGGGGAGGGTGTTGTCCCTCCCACCCAGAAAGTAAGGGGGCTGGGGGCCCCGCTGGGAGGGAAAAATGTCAGGGTGCAGGATTGGAACGGAGTTACTCGTCCCGCCTCGCCCCGGCGGGGTGCCAACCCCCATGAACTTGGGGGGGAAAAGCCCTCGGAACCCCACAGGGGATGGGCGGCCCCACAGCCTGCCGCCCCCTTTATCGGGGGCTGTGTTGGTGGGGCGGCAGGGTGGCGTGCACCCGGAGTGACCACCCAGGCTTACCTCAGCTGTTTTCCCGGGGTGGGGCCTTGGAACATCTGTCCTTGTGGCAGGAGAGGGGTTACCTCTGCTTCGCGGGATTGAAGCGCGGGGGATTGAGGTGGCTCCCCTCTCAAGGTGAAAAAGACCTGGTAGCGGAACGATCATGTGGGGGTTACACCTCACGGTGGGGCCGCGCGAGGGTCACCACCTCCAGGGTGGCCATACCCTCTCCATCGACTTCAGCCTGCGGTAGTCGAGGTGACCCCGGGGTTGATGAGCGTATCATGGCATTGAGACTGAAGCTGCTTTTGGTTTCTTTCCCTCTTATTGCTGTATACGCTCCTACCGTGTACATAAAACCGATGTGAAAGAGGCGTTCTATCCCAAACTCCCTGTGGCAGCATTCCCCCCCGCGAGACTTCGCATTGTTCGGGATTTCAATGCGGTTCCGGCTGGACCGAGCTGGCTACGAGATGTCTTTTGGCCCCCATGGCCGGGGCTGACCCAGCAGGGGAAAATACCTCCTTCCCCCGGGATTTTGCTGGGCCCCCAAAAATGAGGATCCTGGCCCCTGTCCCAGCGCCCCAAACTCGCATCGGGGGACTTGGTACAGCGATGGGGTACAGGGGCCAAGGAGTCACCCATTCTTGTCCACGCGATGGAGGATCCTCCAACGCAGGGTTTCCCGGGAGTCTGATTTCTGTGGCCCCCGACCATAGCTGCTTGTGGCTACCCGCGGGTCCACTTTCAAACCCCCGCCCTCCATGGCCACCCAAAGGTTTTTTCACTTGGACAACTAAGGGAGGGGGATGTCCCCGGGGGTTCGCCACGGCCCGACCGATTCTCAAAAACCCCCAAAACCTGAGGGATCCAGTTGCCTGTGGGAATCCTTCACGCAACACTCGAAGCCTCAGAGTCCATTGGCGACCCCAAAGGGAAAAGGGCGAATCCCATCTCCCTGGAGACATTAGAGGCCACTGAAGCGTGTCGAAAGGGCTCGTCTGAATGGGAATCAAGTCTTGCGTCGTTCCTGGTGCGGGGGCTCGGACACTGCTGAGAAGGGACGGAACGTTCATCAGGAATCTTGCGGGAGGTCGGGGGCCATTTCTTGAAAATGACCTTCGCCCTCCTCCCAAGCCCTGAAAAAACTGAACCCAAGCCCCCCTCAATACTGCAGTCCGTCAGGGGAGGGAGGGGATCTCTCAATCATGTTGGGGTTCGTGAACTTTTGGGCGATTTTTGAACAGTTGTACCATGGATCCCCACCAGTTATTTGGGGATGAAAGCGATGTCTCGTGCCGTCCGGACCCCCCCTCACGAGGACCTCCTACCCTAACAGAGGTTGGGTGGCGATTTCCAAAGCTAAAGAGGGGGAAACGCGGGCAAAGTATACCCCTGCTAAACTGCTAAAGGCTGGGGGAACCATGGCCCGGGGGCCTGCATACATCCTGACTGCCTTTGGAGTCTGGTACCTTCCCCCTGACCTGTGGGGGCGTGGTCATCCCTCTCGGGAAAGGGGGGAAAAAAAGGGGATCGGGGGGACTGTACACTACCGTGGCATTAACTGCTCACTACCAGGCGGGTTTTCTCGCTCACATTCTTCTAAAACGGATCCGCAACCCCCTACTGGGCACCAGAGCCGAGCATCTGGATTTACTCCTGGCAAGTCCAAATAGACCTTCTAGCGCTTGGGTAATTGTGGAACCCCGTCGTGATTTTGGTCAGGGTTTGGGGCTTGCAGCCTACATGACCTCAGAAGGGTTGCTCGGTGCATGGGGGAATCTATGGGAATCCTGAGGCTCGGGGGAATTCCAAAACCCGATTTTTGGGCCTGATACAAGCCTCTATACTGGTACTAAAAGTGCTGAAAAGGGGTGGGGGGTTGTCAACTTTTTCCCTGTTAATTCAGGGTAGAAAGGCTGTGTCCTTGCCCCCCCCTTTTCAACACTTGTATGGGACGGGATAATGGCAAAGCTACTACCCAAAGTCGTGCGGAGCAACACTAGGCAATTTTAAGGTCTCGGACCTTGATTTGCCGACGATGTTGCCATCCTATCTGAGTCCTTGGAGTCATTTGTGGCGGCTCTTGATGCATTCAATGAGGCGAAGCCCCAGGCCCTAGAGGTCTCCGGGACCAAGACCAAAATCGGGACTTTGGGGCCTGTTGGGGGAACCCGTTCAGTCGTTCCTGCTTGGGGCAGGCGTTGAAGTCACAAAAAAGTTTTACATACCTTTGTACGTAGTCCATATCTCTGGTTGTCAACCAGGAAGTCAGTAGACGGTTTGGTCTGGCAACAGGAGCCATGAACTCGTAAACGAGCGTTTGGAGATGTCGTCCCTATGCAGAAGGCCCAAAGCTGCGTGTCTTCAAGACCTTGATACTTCCGTTTTGCTCTAGGGAAGCGAAACCTGGCGCTACCCCTCCCTTTGGGAGTTCGCCTTGTGCCTTTTGTAACAGTCCCTTCCCCGGGATCAGGGGTAATTTTGGCAGGCACGTGTCCAACCGGTTTTACCCGTGAGACTGGCATGGACCTGTTATTGCTAACCCGGGGATCGCCAACTCAGCTTTTGGCCACCTACTCGCCTCCCTAGGACGACCCTCCCACCGGGTTTGTCTCTCTCGAGACACCCTGGGTGGGGAGACCTGTGGGACGTCCTGGGGAAACAAGGCTTGGGCAGCTCGACGGACCTGTGTGAGGAACTAGAATGGCCGTGTGCCTGCCGGGGAACCCCCTCGAGGGACCTCGTGGCTGAGCGAAGGGTGGATCGGGCCATGCCCCCCGTCGCGTTAGCCCCTTGTGATGATGATGATATACTATAAAAACCATACAATTTGGGATATACGTATATATGTATGTTTATATATGTGTATATAACTATATATGTAAAAATGCAAGTGGTTTATATATTATAATATATTTTATATATATAATATATATATATATGTTATATATTGTTAAAAATTTTATGTATATATATATATTATATATTTTAATATATAATATAATTTTATATATATTATGTATCATTACATAATATATATATTATAATATATATATTATATATTATATATTTAAAATATTAAAATATTATTTATTAAAAATATATCATATACACATATATTTGAAAATTATATACAATTTTTATATTATATTATATATATATATATATAAATATAATTACTACATATACACATTATTTGTATATATGTATTTTAACACACCACACACAAAAACCACACACCACACTAAAACACACACAACACACACACACCCAATTATATAATATTTTATAATTTTTTATATATAGATATATATATTATAATGTGTGTGTGTGTGGTGGTGTGTGTGTGTTGTTGTGTTGTGTGTGTTGTTGTTACAACACCGATACATATCTATAATATTTATATATATATAATATATATATATATATATATATATAATATTATTAAATTACATCATACATAATAATATTTATATTATATTATATTATATTATATAATATATATTATTATATAATATTATCGGTGTTTGTATACACACACACACACCACACACACACCACAAAACCCACCACCAAAAACACAACACCCATAATTATATATATTATATAATTATATAATATATATATATATATATATATTGTGTGGTGTGTGTTGTGTGTGTGTTAGTGTGTGTGTGTGTGTGTGGTGTGTGTGTGTATATATATAATATTACAAATTAGTGTATATTTTTATTATATAATATTAAAATATAAAATATATTATATTATATATATTTTAATATATATATATATGTTATGCTACATACAAAATATATTTTATATTTTAATATATATATATATATATATAAAACATTATTATTACATAATAATCAAAATATATAATTTTATATATAATTTTTATAATATATAAAATTTTATATAACACATAGCAATTTTAAAATAATATGTAATATACCATATTACACATACTATTCGTAAACCTTATTATGTGATTTAAGTTTTATCTCATATCATCAAAGGGGGTAAAGCCGACGGGGGGGCATGGGCCCTCCACCCTTCGCTTCCGCCCGAGGTCCCCCGAGGCGGTCTCCAGGCAGGCACCGGGCCCTCTCTAGTTCCTCACGACAGGTCTCGTCGAGCTGCCCAACCTTGATCTCCTGGGCGTCCCACAGGTCTCCTCCACCCCGGGGTTTTCTCGCGAGAACAACCCGGTGGGCAGGGTCGTCCATAGGGAGGGGATAGGTGGCCATAACCCGATTGGGGATCCCCCGGGTTTTCAATAACAGGTCCCTGCCGTCTCACGGGGTAACCGCCGTTGGCACGTGGGCCTGCCAAAATGTCCCCATGATCCGGCAAGGGACTTGTTACAAAAGGCATCAAAGGGGAGACTCCAAGGACGATAGCGTCCAGGTTTCGCTTCCATAGAGCAAAAAATGGGAAATATCAAGGTCTTAAGACCGCACTTGGGCCTTCGCTAGGACCGACATCTCCAAAAGCCTGTTGACGATTTTAGGCTCCTGTTGCCAGACCAAACCTCTACTGACTTCCCGGCTCAAACCCCGGGTATGGACACGCTACCAAAGGGATGTAAAATTTTTGTGACTTCAAAGTCCCCGCCCCAAGCTGGATCACTGAAAAAGGGGTTTCCCCCAAAAGGCCCCCCAAAATCCTGAATCTTGGTCTTGGGCCCGGGGAAACCCCAGGCCTAGGGCTTCGCCTCATTTCTAAAACATCAAAGCCGCCACAAGTGACTCCAAGGCTCAGATAGGAGGCACATCGTCGGCAAAATCAAGGCCGAGACCTTATTTGCCTAGGTTGCTCCGCCTGACTTTTTTATAGCTCTGCTCTTTTCCTCCATACAATGTTAAAGTGTGGGGGAAGGACACAGCCTTCCTCACCCCTAATTAAAAGGAAAAGTTCGACATCCCCCACCAATTCGCACTTTCAGTACCTATAGAGGCTTTCTATCAGGGAATATTTGTCGGAATTCCCCCGAGCCCCAGGTCTCCCCTAGCGATTCCCCCGCCCCGAGTCAAAGCCTTCTTGAGGTCGTGTAGGCTGCAAGCCCCATGCCAAACCACGACGCGTTCCCCAATTTCTCGAAGCGCTAGTATACGGTCTATTGTGGGCTTCCAGATAAATCCAGACCCCCGGGCTCTGGGGCCCCAGAGGTGGTTCGGATCCGTTTTAAAGAATGTGAGCGAAAACCTTTCCCGGTATGCTGAGGGGTTAATGCCCACGGTAGTTGCTACAGTCCCCCTCGATCCCCTTCCCCCTTTCCCGAGAGGGATACCCCGCCCTCCAGGTCAGGGGAATGGGACCAGACTGCCAAAAGGCATCAGGGCTGTATCGGGCCCCGAGCCTAGGGCCCCCCCACCTTTTGCAGTTCAGCAGGGGAAACAAATATCCTGCAGCTTTCCCCCTTTCGCTTGGAAATCGCCAGCCTAACTCTGTTAGGGGAGGGGGTTCCCCGCTGATGGGTGGTCCGGCACGGCCTGAGACTCGCTTGCTCCCGCTAAATGTGGGGATCCACCCGGGACAAAATGTTCAAATACTCCCAATGTTCCGAACCCCCAAAATGATCTGAATACCTCCTTTCCCCTGATCGACTGCAGCTCTGTGAGGAGGGCTTAGGGTCAGTTTTCTCAGGGCTTGGTACGGGGGAAGGCATTTCCAAGAAAAGGCCCTTTGAAAAACCTCCTCAGCAAGATTCCTGATGAACTTTTTCCTTTTCCCTTCTCAGGTGTCCGAGCCCTACCACCCTGGAACCGCAAACTTGATTCCCATTCAGACGGCCTTGGCCACGCTTCAAATGGGCCCCTAATGCTCCAGGGGGATTGATTCGCCTTTTCCTTGGGGGTAGCCAAAGGACTCCTGGCTGCTTCGAGTGTTACGCGCTTGAAGGGTTCCCACAGAGCAACTGGATCCGTCAGGTTGCTGGGTTTTTGAGATTTTGGGCGAGACTGCCCTGGGGAACCCACGGGCACACTCCTCCTCCCTTATCTTCAAATGAAAAACCCTTTGGGTGGGCCCCTGGGGGGGGGAGTTTTGAATGGACCCGCGGGTACCACAAGCACCCATGGCGGTGCCCCAGAACTCGCCTCCGGTAAACCCCGCATTCTGGGATCCTCCATCGGTGCTGACAAATGTGGTCGATCTCCTTTGGGCCCCTGTACCCGTATCGCTGTACCAAATCCAGCGTGCGATTGGAGCGCTGGTACCCGAGCCAGAGATCCTCATTTTTTTGGGGCCTAGCAAAATCCCCCGGGGAAAGGGGGCTATTCTCGCTGCTGGGTCACTCCCGGCCATGGGGGCCCAAAAGACATCTCGGCCCTCGGTCACAGCCGGATACCCATTGAAATCGCCCCGAACATCGAATTCTCCGGGGCAAACGTCTGCCCAGATGCGAGTTTGGCATAGAAAGCCTCTTTCACATCGGGTTTTTTGTACATCGTAGGAGCGTATACCAATAAAAAGACATAAAACCAAAAACATCTTCATCTCAATGCCCCTGATTTCGCTCATCAACCGGGTTTCCCCCACTACCCAGGCTGAAGTCGACTGGGAAAGGCATGCTACACCCTGGGGTGGTGACCATCGCTGCGGCCGACCTGTAGGTGTAACCCCCACACTGATCGTGCCGCTACCAGGTCTTCTCCCCCTGAGAGGGGAGCCACCTCAACTCCCAGTCGTTCAATTTTCCCCCCGATAGCAGAGGTAACCGCTCATCCTGCCCAAGGCCGAAAGTTTTCCCAAACGCCTACCCGGAAAAACACGCCTGAGGTTAAGCCTCGGTGGTCCCCCGGGTGCACGCCACCTCCCGCCGCCCCCACCAACACAGCCCCATAAAGGGGGTCGGGGGCGTGGGGCCGCCTTCCACCTGTGGGGTTCCCGAGGGCTTTCCCCCCCAACTTCATGGTGGGTTGGCAAACCCCGCCGGGGGGCAGGCGGGACAGTAACTCTCGTTCCAATCCTGCACCCTGACATTTTTCCCTCCCAGCGGGACCCACAGCCCGCCCATTGCTGGGTGGGAGGGACAACCCCCCTCCCCCCACATTTCCTTTAAAAAGGGCTTGCCAGAGGTCATTCTGGGGGGGGGGAGGACTGGCAAGGCCCACCTCCCCCCACCGCCCCTTACCCCGGTGGCTAGGGGGGGGGTTGGTACGAAGCCAGAGCGTGTCCAACGCCGGTGGGCCATAACTTCCTACCTCTGGGGCCTCCTGCTGCTCCGAGTCCCCCCCAATTTAGCCTGGGACCGCAAGGGACCCAGTTACCCTGGGTGGGCCACGAGGGGCACTGCGAAGTCTTAATGAGGGAGGGTGTAAACCCGGCAGGGAGACTTTTGCGAAAACGCTCCCCTTTTTTTGCACTGGGCCCAGGGTGGAAACTGCAAGCGAGAAGGCATCAAGCCTTAACATATCTAGGCTACCCAACCATCGCTTCAATCACCATGCACGTAAGCCCCCACCCATATGTATATATACACATACATATGTCTTCATGCGCAAGGTGATGTAAAACCAATGGTGTGGTACCTAGAATGTTCAGTGTTGCATCCTTTTCTCCTTGCAGCGCCCCAGTCAAAAAGGACAATTTGCTAAGTCCCCCCTGAAAGGTCACACCTCTCCGTCATCGAACTTCTGCAGTGACGCCTCGGGGCCACCCATGGGTAACTGGGCACCTTGCGGCCCGGCAAAGGGTGGGGATCTCGAGAAAAAAGGCCCCGAGGAAAGGAGCTTCCCCCACCGGCGTATGGACCGCCTAACCCCAAACAAACTCCTGCCCCTGCCCCCGGGGGGTTTGAGGGGCTGGGGGGGGCCTTCCCGTCCTCCCCCCCCAGAAAACCCTCTGGCAAGCTCCAAAAAAATGGATTCTGGGGGGGGGGCTGTCTGAGTCCTTGGAGTCCTGTGGCGGCTCTTGATAAATTTAGAAATGGGGGCAAAGACCTTAGGCCTAAGGTCTCCTGACCAAGACCAAAATTCAGGATTTGGGGGGTTATAAGGGAACCCTTCAGTCATCCAAACTTTCGGCGAGGCGTTTAAGTTAAGAAGTTTTAAAATACCTTGTTTGCATAGTCCATATCTCTCGGTGTCAACCAAGAAGTTCATTGACGGATTGGTCTGGCAACAGGGCCGAAATCGATCAAAAAGACATTTGCGATTTGGTACCTATGCAAGAACCAAACTGCTGTCTTCAAGACCTTGATACTGCCTTTTGCTCTTGGAAGCGAAAAACCCGGACGCTATCCCTGTCTTGGAGTCTCGTCTTGATCCTTTTTTTAAAAATTCCCCCTTTGTGGTCTGGGGGGAAATTTTTGGGAGGCCAGTTCCAGCCGAGGGTTTCACTGTGGACTGGCATGGGCTTGTTACTTGCTAACCGGGATCGCCAACTCAGGCATTGGGGATCTTGCTCGTTCCCTTGGACGATCCGGGGCCTTAGTTGTCTCTTTTGCGAACAACCCTGGATGGAGGGGGCCTGTGGGATGCCAAGAGTCGTGGCTTGGGCGCTCGAAGGACCTGTCGCGAGGAATTGGAGATGGGCCGTGGCCCTGCCGGGAGATCGCCTCAAAAATCCTCGTGCGAAGCGAAGGGGGGATGCGGCCATGCCCCGTTCGGCGTAGCCCTTTATATATGAGGATTATAGTATAAAATTACATGCATACCACATACTGTATATTAAAATTACATATTAAAATTTATGTTATATACTATATAAAAATTATATACATATATATAAATAATATATACAACATTATTATATATATATATATTATATATATATATAATATATTATTTATATAATATATATATATATCCGTTATTGAAATGTATTTTTTGGCTGAGGATCGGAGGAAAAAATACATTAAATCATTTTAGATATTTTTTGCGAAATCTCATCGGGAGAAGTGACCTGTATTTACCGTTAAAGTAAAAACAAAACCCAAAAAATTTTTGGGTTCGGATGATACATTTATTATTCAATCAGTGGTTTCTCAACTTGGTTTCTTTTTTTCTGCGAACAAGGTAAAATGTCCACATTACAATGATTATATGAAAATGTTTAATGAAATCAAAAATCATATTTGTCAATTAGTCTTATATTTTCGTACAAAACGGTTTTAATACTGCTTTGTTTTGAGGGTTTTTGCATTACACTTTTATATTTTCATATATCGATCTATTATGAGCGAAACGGTACCTGTCCGCGGGCATATTTGAGAATACTGATACAAATTAGCGAGATGAGCTCACTCTTAAAAACATGGGTAAAAACTTAATCTAGAAATAAACTTACCCGTCAACACATAATGCCCATTGTTTTAACTTGTATACAATGAATGCAAGGCTAAAAAAACGGAATGCTGTTCATTTGTGAAAATATAATTCATATGACTTTATACACACACACCCCAAACACACACACCACACACACACCACACACACACACACACACACACACACCACACACACAACAACACAACACACCCCCACACACCAATTTGTGTGTTTTGTGTGTGTGTGTGTGTTGTTGTATATATTTTTAAAATTATATATTATAATAATATATATATATAATATATATATTATATATTCCTGGAAAGGAACTGGGGACCCTACCACGTACTCCTCCAAGACATCAAACATGAAACTACAATTAAAAACCATGCTGTGACCACGGCGGGGTCAACATGAACCCCCGAAAAAAAAAAAAAAAAAAAAAAAAAAAAAAAAAAAATTATTATATTATAATTTTAAAATATATATTATATATATGTGGGTTTTGTGTGTGTTGTGTGTTTGTGTGTGGGGTGGGGTGGTGTATATATACTTATATATACTTTTATATATATATATATATATATTATTTTTTAATTTTTATATTATATAATAATATATATATAATATAATTATAATATTTAAATATGTAATATATATCATAAAGTATATATATTATTTTTATACAAACACACACACACATATACTTATGTTTAATATTAATTATATAATTATATATATATAATATATTATATATATAATATATATAAATAATATATTTTTTTGTATAATTATATATATACATATGTATATATTATTATATATATTTATATTTTATTTATTATATAATTTTTTATATTTTAATACTTTACACTACCTATACTTATAAACATGCACATTCACCAAAACCAGACCACTATCATTAATATATTTTATATATATATTATATATATATTATTTAATAATATAATATATTATATAACATATATATATATACAAAAACACACCACACACACCCATATATCATAATATATATAATATATTATTATATATATATTTAATATTTAATATATTTATAACATACACATATATTTTAAACATGCCATTCACCACTACCCGCACAGCACACACAAACAAACCCCCGAATGACGTGCTGTTGTCGTGGAACCTTTCATTAAAAGTACAGTTAAACCCAAGTGGCGAACTTATTCATTGTCTTAAAAATCTCAAATGGTGCCCTTGAAATATTAAATTAACACTAATTAAAGCAAAAGATCATGAATAAAGCGCAAAGCATTTACTAATTTTGGTTCTAAAAGCACGCACGCATGGGCAATGATTTTACCAGCCATTTTTTAAAATTTCTCATTAGTATCAAGAATGCTTTGCTGTTTGTTGTATGACTAGACATGCAGCGAAGCTGAATATGACATAACTTTTTTTTTTCCTTAAATTTTCACTATTTTTTTTTGTATAACGACTCAGGTGATTTATCAAACCCTTTTTCGAAAACACCCAATGTACTAGGCGGAGAAAGTGTCGCTTGCGGGATCCAATTTATTTTACATCGCTTTGGCCGCGTCAGGGGAAAAGTAGTACAGACAAATTTAGCATGATATTTTGCCTTTCCACAGCTCTAAATACTGGGGAACAAAGTGTATGTTTTTTTTTTTTTTTAAATGATTTAGGATTAACCCCAAGTATCCGGGTAAACCAAATTATTCTCCATGCTATTATATCTTTTTTTTTTTTTTTGAAAACTGCTATTTCTTCTCGTACATGAACGACGATGAGATTTCTTACCAAAGATTAATGGCGTTATTTTCATCTCCATCTTCGGGGGGGCTATAGCATCTTCATTGCGATGTCATGTATAATCTTCGGGGGGGACCGCTGTTTTTTCAGGGGAAAGGGGGGCTGGCTGAGGGCGGGGATAGTATTTTCCCCTTATCTGTTTTTGGGATTACTCCTTTTCTTCTCCGTTTCTTATATTTGGTTTGAAGTGTGTTCTTCTTGAGGACTTTTTTCGCATGACATTTTCTGGTGAAATGACCACGTGCACGACAGTCAGCGGTGGATTGGACTGTTATAATCGGGGGAGGGGTTTTTGGTTTCCCATGAGGGCAGCAGGGCTGGGATGAGGACAAAGGCCCCTGGAAAAAACCAAAAAAAGCCACACCGATGAATATTTTTAAAAAAGAGAAAGAGGTGGGAGTCGAAGGGGGTAACATGGGAAAAGGGTAAAATGTTGAGAAGCCTCCCTGCAACCTGCAGGGCCCAAAGCTTCTACCGCTGTTGCACACGTGCCCGCCTGCTCCCAGTTACCACTAAAAAGCATGTGCTACTTGCAGCTAATCTACACACAAGCCTAGGCAATACTAAAGCTATGCATGTGACGGTACTTGGTGAGGCCCCCCCCACATGCATAAGCGCCGCCACCTCGGTCAAGTCGCCGAACCACAGGAACACCAGGAATCTGCCTTAGCTGCCAGCAGCAGGAGATCATTTCCCTCCACCAGGCAACCAAACCAGGGGTTTTTCCCAACTCTGATCCAAAAGCACGTCTTTTCCCCTGGCTGACACGTGAACCACATGTGATATCCTAGATATTAGCCAGGATCACTCTCCCCTTTTGATTCGGGCAGCTTGCTGTCGCTCATTTTCAAACCTTTCCATTTGAAAGTTAATTTTAAAGTAGAGAAATGGGGGCGGATCCTCAAAAAGTCGCTCATTTTAAATAGGAAGTTGTTTTAAACTGTGCACCATTTAACTGAAAATATTCCAAGTGCTCGTGTAAAACTTCCTCTGCATTAAACATTGGAAATCAGGCTTTCCATAAAAACATCTTAACGTCCAAGCCAACGCGTGAATGTAGGGTGGGTTGCGCAGATCACTGAAAGATCAGAAGTGCGGGGAGTTCCCTGGGTAACTTACATTGGAGAAATAGACACTGCAAGTTCCCCACCCCTTGGAAGTCCCTTTCCTGGCCTGGAACCGGGGTAAGATGATTCGGGGGAGAACCAACGGGCTGAATCTTGGCGCAGGCTGAGGGCCCCCATATCCCAGCTCCTTCATGAAGCACAGCCCCCAGTCAGTTGCTTGCTCCAGGGCGCACTATACATAGCATGGGCCTTCATGACTAACCCAAAATGTGGTGGGTTTTCGTTTTTTTTGGGGTTTTCTTTTTTGGGACTTCTTTTTTTTCTTCTCTCTGTTTTTCGGGTAAACGTGAGAGCGCCACGAATACTGTTGCTTGAAAAATGTACCTGCCATCACCCCAACACAGCATAAACACAAAACCAAACGTAAGGCAGAACCTTCGGGTCGCCCCTCCAAAATGCTACAGCGTCAGAAGGAGGACGTAACAGCCACACCACATTTTGCAAGCGCCCGACCAGCACGTTCAAAGTTTTATATTTCCAGATTTTTTCCCCAAACCTGGTATAACAACATGTATCTAACCAGACCCCTCAAAAGGGTTGGTAACACATTGTTTTGGGGGCCATGCGGGGTTTCCCATGGCGAACCGCCCCCATATGCCGCAACCACCGCCAGGGGGAACAAAAAAGCCCCAAGCTGGGCCTGGACGCCCTAAAGTCCCAAAAACCCTAAACAATGATGCCGCCCCCACATCCACCCATTTTATATCGCCAATGACTTTTTTCATTACATCACCGAAACTATAACTGCGTACAAGGGCATGATCCAGGTTGTCCTCTTCCTGGACGCCCCCACCCCGCCCTCTCCCCCCCAAAACCCCCGTGTCCACCATCTCCCTGTCCCGACTCCACCCCAAAGTTTTTTTCTTGTGGTTCTTCGTGTCCACGTGTGCAACGACGCCCGACCGGACGATGCGTCCGTCGGAATCTCTTTTAGCCCCCGAGGGAGGGATCGGGGTTTGAAGGTACGTAACTTTATCATGAAGGGTTTGTTAATATCCTCTAAAATTGGTGTCGTGAGATCAGATACGTTCTCGTTGTAGCCCCCAAAATTCAAGTAACTGTTTCATAGCACAGCTGCTTTTTTCATCTATTCCTACATTGCAGGTTTTGACATCATATCTGTAATCATCGCGAACCGACTGCCAATCTCTGGCCCCACAGCATCCACTCTCCCTCTTCCTCTTCCCCTTCTTCCTCCCCCGGGGTGCATGGGTCGTTTTTCGTCATACTGTACTCTAATCCTGGTCTTCCATTCGCACCCAGTTGTACACGGATCCTAGTAGTTAAATGAGGCCCAAATAAATGTTGATTGCTGTTCCGGGGTAAAAGTGCTAAAGTTTGGGGAACTTAAATATCAAAATCGTATGTGCATTTTGGGCATCGAAACAACTACAGCTCACTGACCGGAGAGTAAAATAGGGGCTAGCCATACATCTTGCCACTTTATGTCTAGCCATCTACCTCCACTTTGAAGATTCACTACCCTTTATGGAGACGCCCCAAAGTTCTTCCGGAGCGAGCTTCAGGGTGCTCCCCTCGGGCCCCCCAATACCTGAGTCGCGGAATTACTTGGAAAATTTTTCCCTCTTCCGTTTCACCTTCGAAAAAAAGTTTGAAAATTTAAACCTAAATTCAATAAATCCCTTGGCCAGTATAGCCTTTTATAAAGGAAAAAGGATAAGGGTATATCTACAAAATGATACTGCCTTTAAAACTTCCTCTTTCACCATATAGCTCTCGTATCCACCCTCGAAAATCAAATCCTGTGGGAAACCAAGTTTATAAGGTCGCTGCTCCTGGTTAGATTAGCAGCCAAAACCCACAAGCCCCCCCAGGATAGAAAGCAGGGCCGCACGAAGGGGCTGGGCGCCACCTTCGGCCCCATAGCCAAACCCCTCTCCCGCATGCTCACGACTCCACTGGGCGGGGACCCACCAAGACTGCGAGAGAGATACAGAGGTTCAGGGGGGGCATTTTATACATTAATATGAATATCACAAAAAGTTTAATATATACATATTAAAATATATATATATTATATTAATATATATATATAATATATAATTATATATATGCATATATATAAAAGAAAATATCTATATATTTTACAATTCATATGTACATATACTTACTACATATATAAATTTTTAAAATTTATATGTATTTTATTGAACACCACACTACACACCCAAACACACCACAATCCCCACACACACCCACACCCACACACAAAACCACACACACACACCCTCCCACACACACACACACACAACACTGTGTGTATAATGTATATATATAAAAAATATTATATATATATTATATATATATAAATATATATAATAAATATAATATAAACTTTTGATATTTTACAACCGTGTCATGAATTAAAAAAAAAAATACTTGTATCTAATATGTATGTATGTATTATATATTTATTATTATATATATATTTTAAAATATATTATAATTTAATAATTTTATATATATATTATATATATAATATATATATATTATATTTTATATATAAAGTATATGTTATATAATTTCATATTAATTACAATATATATGTAAATATATATATATATATATATTATTATATATATATATATATTATACAAAAACCCCGCGCACCCACACACACACCACACACACAAAACACAACCACACACACACACCCACACCCCACATATATATTATATAATTATATATATATTATAATATATATTATATTATATTATATATATATCATATATATATATTGTTATTGTATATATTATTGGATACATATTTGTTAATTTTTTGTGTGTGCTTGTGTGTGTTTGTGGTGTGTGTGTTGTGTGTGGGGTGTGTGTGTGTATGGTGTGTGTGTGTGTTTGTGTGTGTTTGTGTGTGTGTGTGTGTGTTGTGTGTGTGTGTGGGTTTTTGTGTTTGTGTGTTTGTGTGTGTGTGCATGCGTGCGTGCTGTGTGTATTGTGCGTAACTATGTGCGTGTAGTGTCAATTTACACTCTGTCCCTAGAGGTCGAAATATAACCGGGGCTAATTGCTCCTGCCACCAAAGGCCCTGGAAAAGGAAAACTCCGGGAAATTCCTCCCCCTTTCCCTTTTCCCTAATGATGCTGCGTAGCCTTTTGGGGGGAAAATGGTTATTTTCTAACCACACTACCGTCTTGCCCTACAAAAACCCCACACACCATCACAGTTCAGAAAACAAGCCAAAATTATTATCATTATTTTTGTTATCATTGTTTTTTTCATTAT
>NW_023658266.1:0-24684 GCF_015228065.2 Penaeus monodon
AACACAAACAATCAAACAAAACAAAAATCAAACCAAAAAAACACAAAAAACAAAATCATCACAAAAACAAAAAATCAACAAAATCAAAAACAAACAACAACAAAAATCAAACAATCAAAACAAAAAAATCAACAAACAACCAAAACAACACAATCAAAAAACAAAACACAATCAACAATAAAAAAAACCAAAAAAACAAACATCAAAATCACACAAAATTCAACACACACAAAAACAACAACAAACACAAAAAAAACAAACATCATCACAATCAAAAAACAAAACATCAATCAAACATCCAACAAAAAAAATAAAAACCAACATAACACAAAACACACAAAACAATCAACAAACAAAACACATCAAAACACAAATCACACTTCACACAAAAACAAACCAAACATCAAACAATCAAAACAACAAATCAACAACACACACAACATCACAACAACAAAAAACACAACAATCACAACAAACAATTAAAATTCAATCATCAAAAACAATCAAAAATAACAAATCACAAACAACAAAACAACAAAACAAAAACAACATACAATCACAAACAACAAAAATCAAACAAACACAAAAAAAATCACAAATCACAAAAAAACAAAACACAAAACAAAACACATCATCACAATCAACAAAATCAATTCAATCACAAAAATCAACACAAACACACAAAAATCACAATACAAAACAATCACACAATCAACAACACAATCACACACAACACACAACAAATCAACAAACACAATCAATCACAAAAAAACACAAACAATCACAACACACAATCAATCAAAACAAACAAACAAAAAAAAACAATCAAATAACACAACAAACAAACAAATTCAAAACAACAAAACATCACACAAAACAAATCACATCAACATCACAACACACAAACACAAACAATCAACACAAAACAAACACACAACAATCACAACAACAATCAACAACACAAAACAACACATCAACAACACCAAACCATCACAACAACAAACAAATCACAACAAAAATCAAAAAATCAAATCAACACACACAATCACACATCAAAACACAAACATCAATCAAAAAAATCAAAAAACAAAAAATCAAACAATCAAACATCAAAATCAAATCTCAAAAAACACACACAATCAAAAAACACAACAATCAAACAAAACCAACAATCAAACACAACACATCAACACAACAACACAAATCAAACCAAACAACACAAATAACAACAAAACATCAAACACACACAAAAACATAAACACAATCCAAATCCAAAAACAAAAAATCACAAACAAAACAAAATCAAAACACAAAATCACAACATCAAAATTCACAAAATCATCATCAAACAAAAAACTCAAAAAAATCAATCAAATCAAAAAACAAAAATCAAATCACATATCACAAAAAAAACAATCAAAACAAACAAACAAAAAAATCAAACACAACAAAACAAACAAACAACAAACAATACAAACAAACATCAATCACATAATCACAAACAACATCAAATCATCAACAAACATCAAACAACAACATACAACAAAATCAACAACAAATCACAAACAATCAAATTCACACACAAACAACAATCATCACATCAACAAAAAAAAATCACACAACAATCATCAACAAACAATATTCAAAACAATAAAACAATTCACAACATCAAATCACAAACAACAAAACAATACACAAATCAAAAATAATTCATCAAAAAACACAACACACAACATCAAACAACAAACCAAAAACAAATCACAAAAATCACAACAACATATCACAAAACAAAAACATCTATCAACACAATCAACATCAATAACACATCACAATCAAACAACAAACAAAACATCAAAATCACAATCTCAACACACAACAAATCAAATCAAAAATCACAAAAACAACAACAAAAAACAAACAACAACACATCAAATCAAAACAACAACACACAACAATCACAAAATCAAAAAAAATCATCATCATCAACAAACACAACCAAAAACATCATCAACACAAAATCATCAACAAACAAAAACATCAACAACAAAACAATCAACAACAACATCATCAAATCAATTCAACAAAACAATCAAAATCACAAACAAAAAACACACAAATCAACAAACTCATCACAAAAAATCAAAAACAACAACAAAAAAAAATCATAACATCAAACAAACATCAAAATCAAACATCAAATTCAACAAATCAAACATCACAACACAAAAACAATCATCATTCAACACAAAAACAAACATCAATACCACATCACACATCAAACAACAATTCACAACAACACAAAAAATCACAACAACAAAAAATCAAATCAAAAACAAAACAAAACAAACAAACAACAAATCAACAAATCAACAACACATCAAACAAACACAATCAAACATAACATCATCAATAAACAAACAACAAAACAAATCAACACACAAAACATCAAAATCAACACAAATCACAAAAAAACAACAATCAACAACAATCATCAAACACAACAAACAACAAAAATCAACAAACACAATCAATTTCAAACACATCACAACATCAACAATCACAAATCCATCAACAAACAAATCACATCAACAATTCAAACAAACAATCAACACACAACAACAACACAAAACATCAACAACAAACAAACCACAAAATCAATCACAAACAAACAACAAATCAAACAAACAAACAAATCAAAAACAACACCAAAAAACACAAAAATCAAATCATCACAATCAACAATCAACAAAATTCAAAAAAACAAAAATCAAACCACATCACAACAATCAAAATCAAACAAAAATCACAAACAAAAAATCAAATCAACACAACACAACAAACACAAAACACACAACAACAACATCAAAAAACCACAAAACAAAACAAAAATCAAAACAACACAACAATCACAAAACAACACAAAACAAATCATTCACAACAAAAAACACAAATCAATCACATATCAACAAAATCACACAAACAATCACAAAAAAACATCAACAAAAAAATAACACAAACACAACAACAAATAATCAAAAAACATCACAAAAATCACACAAAAACAAAAAAATCAACAACAAAACAAACAAACACAAAACAACAACACAAAACACAAAACAACAAAAACAATCAAATCAACAATCAAAACAACACACAAAAAACAAACAAAAAAACATAACAAAACATCACAACCCAAAAACAATCAATCAAACACAAATCACAACAACAAAACAATCAAAACATCAAAAAAAAACAAACCATAACAAAAAATCAAAAATCACATTCAAAAATAAAACACAAAAACAAAAACCAACCACAACACAAAAACAAACAAAAAACAAAACACACAACAACAAACAAAACAAAAACAACAAAAAACAACAAAAAACAACATCAAAAAAAAAAACAACAAAAACATCAAAACACATCAACAAAAACAAACAATCAAAACAATCACACACAACACAAATCACACAAAATCACATCACAACAAATCAACAAAATCACAAAACAAAAAACAACAACCAACAACAAAACAACAAATTTACAATCAAAACAAATCAAAAATCACAAACATCACAAACAAAAAATCAACAAAAAAAAAACAATAACACAAACACCATACAATAACAAATAAATCAAACAAAACATCAAATCATCACAAAACAAATATACAACAAAAAAACACAATCACAACAAAAACATCAATAATCAAAACACACAAAAACAAATAATCAAATCACAACAAAAACAAAAACAATAAAACACACAAAATCATCAACATCATCACAAAACAATAATCAACAAACAACACAACTTCACACAAAATCACACAAACACCACCAAAAAAATTCAAAAAACACAAAATATCAAAACAATCAAACAAAAAACAAAACAAAACACTCAACAAAACACAAAAACACAACAAAACAACAACAACACACAAAAATCAAACACACAAAATCACAACAAAAATCAAACAAACAAATCAAAAAATCACAATCAAACAACACAACAACAAACAAAAAAATCACAACAACACCAACAACATCAAACAACATCACATCAAACAAACAAAAAAACTCAACAATCACAACAATCAATTCAATTCAACAAAAATCAAAAACAAAACAATCAACACAAAACACCATCAAATCAAAACAAAACAAAAACAACAACCACAAAACAAAAAAAATCACACAAAAATCACAAACAAACCAAAACAAACAATCAACATCAACACAAAAAAACACAACAATCAAAAAAAAAACAAATCAAATCAAACAACATCAAATCACAAAAAAAAACAAACAAAATCAAAATCAAAAACAAAAACAAACACAACATCAAAAACAAACAAAAAAACAAAAACACAAAAAAAAAACAAATCAAAACACAAAATTCAAAACAATCACACACAACCATCAAAAATAATCAAAAATAAAAAAAAACAATAAACACACAACAAAACATAACAATCAAACAAAAAACACAACACAAAAAAACAAAAACATCAAAACAAAAATCAAAAAAAAAACAAACAACAAAAAAAACACACAAAAACACACATCACACACAAAACAATCACAACAACAAAATCAACAAAAACAACACTCAAAACATCACAAAAACATCACAACAAAACATCAATCAACAAACAAAAAAAAAAAATCAAACAAAACAATAAAAAAAAAAACAATCACAACAAACAACAACAAAACAAAAACAAACAAACAACAAAAAACAAAACATCAAACAACATCAAAAAAACAAAAATCAACAACAAAATCAAAAAACACATCAAACACACAATCAAAACAACAACAAATCACAAAAACAAAAAACATCAAACAATCACACACAAACAACAAATCAAACAAAAAACAACAACCAAAATCAAACAAATCAAATCAAAAACAAAATCAACAATCAAACAAATCACAAACACAAAAAAAAAATAATAAAAACAAAAATACTCAACATCAAAAACAATCAATCAACAAAAACAAAAAAAACAACAAAAAAAAAAAACACAAAAAATCACACAATCAAAAAAAAAAAAAAAAATCAACAAAATCATCACAACACAACAATCACAAATCAAAAACACAAAACAAACAAAACAACAAAACAAACAACACAAAAAAACAAACAAAACAAACACAAACACAAAACAAAAAACACAAACAAACACAAAAATCATCACAAAAACATAATCACATCAAAATCAAAAAATCAAAACAACAACACAAATCATCAAAAAAAAAATCAAAAAACATCAAAAAAAAAAAAATCACACAAAACAAACAAAACAACAAACAACACAAACACATCAACAAACAAACAACAAAAATCAACATCACAAACAAAAATCACAAATCAAAACATACAAAAAACAAAAAACAAATCACACATCACCAAACAAAAAACAACACAACATCAATCAAAAACAATCAACAAAAAACACATCAAACACAAAAAACAAACAAAAATACAAATCAAAATCAAACAACAAACAAAAAACAATCATCAAAATCAATACAAACAACAACACAAACAAATAAAACACAATCAACAAAAACAAACACAACAAAACAACAATTAAAACAACATCACACATCAAAAAAAACAAACAAAAACACAACAAAAAAAACAACACATCAACACATCAACACAACTACAACAACACAAACAAAACACAAAAAAACAAAACACAAAAAACATCATCAACAAAACAAAAAAAAAAACAACATCAAAAAACACAAATCAACAAAACAAACAAAACCAACAAAAACAAACAAAAAACACACAAAACACACATCAAAACATTCAAAATCACAAAAAAAAACAAAAACAATAAAACAAACAAAAACAAAAACAATCAAAAAAATCAACAACACACAAAACACAACAAACAACAAAAAAACAAATCAACATTACACAAACAACAATCACACAACAAACAATCAAAAACAAAAAATCAAAAACAACACAAAAAAATCAAAAAATCAAAACATCAAAAATCAACAAAATCACCACAAAACATCAACACACAAAATCAAACAAACAATCAAAACAAATCACAACACACAAAAATCAACAACAAAACACAACAACAACAATCAAACATCAAAATACACTCATCACATCACAAAACAAAAAATCAAAACACAAACTCATCAAAAAACAAAACAATCAAAAACACAAAACAAAAAACAAAAAAAACAATCACAACAACAAACAACACTCAAAATACAACACAACACAACAAAAACAAAACACACAAAATCAACAAAACAAACACAAAAAACCAACACAAAAAAAAACACAATAAAACAAATCACATCAAAAAAAACACAAAAAAAACAACAACAAAACACACAACACACATCAAAAACAAAACACAAAACACATACACAAACTCATCAACAAAAAAAACAACAAAACACAAAAATCACACACAAACACAACAAACACACACAATCAACAACAATCAAAAACAATCAAATAAATCAAACACAACAAAAACAATCATCAACAAAAACAAACAAACAAAACAAATCACAAAAAAAAAAAAACAAAAAACAAAAACAAAAACAAAATCAAAAAATCACACAAAAACAAACAAATCAATCAAACACAACAAAAACACAAAAACACAAAAACAACATCAACAAAATCAACAAAAAAACATCACAAAACAACACAAAATCAAACAAACACAAAACACAAACAAAAAAATCAAAAAACACAACAAAAACAAAACAACAATCAAAAAACAAAAAACAAATCAACAAAAAACAAAAAAATCAAACAAATCACAAAAAAACAAAAATCAAACAAAAACACAAACAAAAAACATCAAAAACAAAACAAAAACAACAACAAACAAACAAACACAACATTCAAAAAAAAACAAAAACAAATCAACAAAAACACAAACAAAAAAAAAAAAACAAAACCAAAAAAACAACACAACAAAAACAAAATTAACATCAAAAACAACAAAAAACAAAAATCACAACAATCAACAACACAAATCAAAAAAAACAAAACACAAACAAACAAAACAACACACAAAATCATCATCATCAAAAAAAAAAAACAAAACAAAAATAAACAAAAAAACAAACAACAAATTCAACAACAAACAATCAAAAATCAAAACAAAAACATTAATCATCAACAATCAAACAAAAAAAAAAAATCAATCAAATCACAAACAAACACACAAAACAATCAACACAAACAACAAAAAACAACATCATCAAATTACAATATCAAAAACAAATCAACAACAAAACAACACATCATCAATAACACAAAATCTTCAAACATCAAAAAAATCAAAAACAAAACATTCCCAAAAACACAAACAAACACAAAAAATCAAACTCAAAAAAACAAATCAATCACAAAATCAATCCAAACAAAAACAAACCCCAAAACAAAAACAACCCAAAAAATCATCATCACAAACCACCATCCCAAAAAACCCAAAACAACAAACAAACATCAACAAACAAAAATCACAACAAAAACAATCAAAAAAAAAAACAAACAACACAAAAACAAAACCCAAACAACCCCAAAACCCCAAACACACACAAACCCCAAAAAACCCACAAACCCAAAAACCCCCAAAAAAAAAAACCCCAAAAAAAAAAAAATCAAACCCAAAAAAAAAAAACAACACCCCACAACAAAAAAAAACAAAAATCAAACAAAACCAACATTTAAAAAACAAATCAACAACCTCAACCAAACACAAAAACCCCAAAAAAACATTCAACAATTTCCCCCATCAATCAAAAACAAACAAAAATTTACAAACACCCCTCCAAAACAAAACAAAAAATCAAAAAAAACCCCCAAAAAAAAACACAAAAAAATAACAATCCCCAAAAAAAACCCCCAAAACAAACAACCAACAACAAAACAACCCAATCAAACCCCCCCTAAAACAAACCCCAAAAAAAAACCCCCAAAACAAATCACACAACAAAAAAAACAAATCAACAAAACAAAACAAAAAACAAAAACACAAACCCCTCAAAAAACAAAAAACAAAAAACAAAAAAACACAACACCCCACCCCAAAATCATAAAAAAATCAAAAAAAAAACCAAAACCACACAAAACACAAAAACCAAAAAACAAAAAAAACAAACATCAATCAAATCAAATTTTCCCCAACAAAAAAAAACACAAACAAAAAAACCCAAACAAAAACCAAACACAACAACAAAAAACAAACATCAACAAAACAAATCAAAAAAAATTTTTTTTACAAAAACAAAAAAAAAAAACCAAAACCCTCAAAAAAAAACAATTCCCCCAAAAAAAACATTTAACAAACACAAAATCAAACCCACAACACACAAACAAAACCCAAAAACCCAATCACCAACCCCCAAAAAAACCCCACAACAACCCAAACACACCCCACAAAAAACAAAAAAAAAAATCAATAAAAACCAACACAAAAACAAAAATCATTTCAAAAAAAAAACAAACACAAACAAAACCTTAACAAAACAAAAAAAACAAACAAATCACAACCCACAAACCCCCCAAAAAAAACAAAAAAAACACACAACAAACACAAAACAACCCAAAACACACAAACCCCAAAAAAAAAACACAACAAACACAAACAAAAAAACACAAAAAAATCAAAACAACCAAACACCCAAAATTTAAAAAAAAATCAAAACACAAACAACATCAAACACAACACATCAAAAACCCAAAACAACAAAAAACACATCAAACAATTTAAAAACCCAAAAAAAACCCAAACAACAAAAAAAAATAAAAACAAAACACAAAACCCAAACACCCAAAACAAAACACCCCCCAAAAAAACACACCCAAAACCTCAAAACACACACCCCCCAAACCAAAACAAAAAACCCAAAAACCCCCACCACAAAACCCAAAAAAAAAAAAAACCCCCAAAAAACCCCAACAAAAAACACAAACAAAAAAAAAAACCCCCCCCCCCCAAAAAAACCCAAAAAAAACAAAAAAAAAAAACAACAAAAACCCCAACACAAACAAAAAAAACCCCAATCAAAACACACAAACCCCACACAACCCCAAAAAAAACAAACAAAAACAAAAAATCATCAACATCAACACAAATCACACACAAAACAAACACAAAACCCAAAAAAAACAAAAAAAACCCCCCCACAAAAAAAAACCCAAAAAAACAAAAAAACCCAAAAACAAAAAACACACAAAACAACCCCATTTACAACAAAAAACAAAACATCAATCAAAAAAAAACCCCAAAAACACAAACACACCCCCAAAAAAAAAAAAAAAAACCAAAAAATCAAACCAAACACAAACAAAACAAAAACCCAAAAAACCCACAAAAAACCAACCACAAAACCCCCAAAATCCCAAAACAAAAAACTCAAAAAAACCATTCATCAACCCCAAAAAATTTACAACAACAATCAACAAAAAATTTAAAAAAAAAAATCAAAAATCACACAACAAACCCCCTTCACCCAACAATCAAACCCCAAAACACAAAACACAAAACCCAAAACAACAAACCCAAAACCCACCCAAAAAAAAAAAAACACAACAATCACAAAAACAAAATTAAACAAACATCAACAAAAAAAAAAAACAACAAAAACAAACCCCACAAAACAATCAAAAAATTTCACAAAAACCCCAAACAAAAAACAACACACAACAAAAACAACCAAAAAACCCCCCCCCAAAAAAAAAAAAAAAAAAAATCACACAAACAAAAAAACCCCCCTTTTAAAAAAAAAAAAACAAAACAACCCAACAAACCAAAAAAAACACAAACACCAAAACCAAAAAAAAAAACCCCAAACCCAAAAAAAAAACACCAAAAACCCCAAAAAAAACAACCCAAAAACAAATTTAACCAACCACACAACCAAATTCCCCATTTTAAAAAAAAAAAAAAAAAACACAAAACCCAAAAACACAACAAAAAAAACAAACACACTCACACCCAAAAACAAACAAAACAAAAAAAACATCAAAAAACCAAAAAAAAACACAACCCCCAAAAAACAAAACACAAAAACCCAAAACAAAACCCAAAATCCAAAAAACCCCCAACAAACCAAAAAACCAAACCAATCAAAAAAAACCAAAAAACCCCCAAAAACACAAAAAACCCCCCAACCAAACCAAAACAAAACACAACACCCCCCATCAAAACAAAAACACAAAAACCAAAATTTTCACACCAAAAAAAAATCCACAAAAAACAAAATCCAAACACAAAAAATCATCCAAAAAACAACAAAAAAACCAAAACCCCAAACAACACCAAAAACCCAAAAACCACCAAATCAAAACCCAAAAATCACAACAAAAACAAACAAAACACACAACTCACAACATCACACAACACCCCCAAACATCACACAAACCCCCCCCAACAACCCAAAACCAAAAACCCCATCACAACAACAAAACAAAATCAAATACAAAAAACCAAACAACAAAAAATTTAAACAAAAAAACACAAATCAAACACAAAACAAAAACAAAAAAACAAAACAAACAACACAAAAAAAAACACAAAAACCCCCAAAAAACCCCACAACACAAACAAACAAACATCAAACAAAAACACAAAACAAAAACACACCAAAAAAAAATCCCAAAAAAACCCCCCACACAAAAAAAAACAACAAAACAAACAACCAAAAAAAAAACAACCCAAAACCCCAACCCAAAACCCTTCAATCACACAAAACCCCAACAAATTTAACAATTTACACAAAAACATCAAAAAAAACAACCCAAAAAAAAACAAACCCAAAACCCAAAAAAACACACACAAAAAACATATCAAAAATCAAACCCCCCCCACCCCAAAAAACCCAAAAAATCCAAACACAAAACAACAAAAAAACCACAAAAAACCAAAAAAAACACAAAAAAACAAACAAACAAAACCCCATAACAAAATCACAAAAACAAATCACCAATCACCAACATCAAAAATTTAAAAAAACAAAACCCAAAAACCAAACCCAAAAAACACAAAAACAAACAAACCCCCTAAAAAACCCCAAAAAAACAACAAAAAAAACCCCACAACAAACCCAAAAAAAACCCAAAAAAAAAACACAACAAACCCCCAAACCCAAAACAACAAAACCCCCAAAAAACCCCCAAAACAACCCTCACAAATCACAAACATCAAAAAACACCCAAAAAATCACCAAAAAAAAAAACACAAAAAACACAAAACATCATCCCAAAAACCAACCAAAAAAAACAAACACAAAAAAACAAAACACCACACACAAAAAACCCAAAAAAAAAAACATCACAAAAACCCCAAACCCAACAACAAAACCAAAATCAAAACAAACCCCAAAAACCCAAAAATCAAACCCAAAACCACAAACAACAAAAACCAAAAAAAACAACACAAAAACAAAAAACAACCCACAAAAATCAATCACACAAACACACAATCAAACCAAAACCCCCCAAAAAAAAAAAAAAAAATCAAAAAAAAAACAACAAAAACAACACCACAACAAAAAAAACATCAACAAACAAAAACCCCCAAAAAACATTTAAAACCCCCCCAACAAAACCCCCAAAACAAAAAACCCAATAAAACCAAAAAATTTAAAATCAACCAAAAAAAAACCCCAACCCCAAACCAAAATCACAAAATTTAAAAAAAACCCCAAAACCCCAAAAATCAAACCCCAAAACACCCAATCAAAACAACACAAAAAAAATCAACATCACAAAACACAACCCAAAAAACAAACACAAAACAACCCAATTTTACACAAAAAAACAAACCCTCAAAACAAAAAAACAAAAAAAAAAACAACAAAAACCACAAACCCCAAACACATCCCAAAAAAAAACAACAAAACAAACCCCACAACCAAAAAATTTTCCCCCCCCAAAAACCCCCAAAAAATTCACAAAAAATCAAAACAAACACCAAAAACACAAAAACAAAAACACAAAACCCCAACAACCCCCACAACAAAACAACCCCAAAATCACCAATTTAATCACAAAAAAACAAACCATCAAAACCTCAAACCCAAAAAAACAAAAAAACAAACAAAACACACAAAATCATCAAAAAAAACCAACACAAAAACAAATCACCCCTCAAAAATCAACACACAAAACAAAAACAACAAAAAACCCCAAAACCCCCCCAAACCCAAAAAAAAAAAAACAACATCAACATCAAAAACAAAACACAAAAAAAACAACAACACAAAAAACCCCCAAACCCCCAAAACAACAAAAAAACACAAACCAACCCCAAAAAAACAAAAATCCCAAAAAACCCCCCAAACAAATCAAAAATCAAAAACCCCAAACCCCCCCAAAATCAACAACAAAACAACCCCACAACAAACAAACAAAACCAAAAAAACACCAAAAAAAAACAAAAATTTTAAAAAACCCCAAACACACAAACCAAAAAAAAACAACAAAAAAACCCAAAAACCCCCCCCCACAAACCCCACCCCCAAACAACAAAAACAACACACCCCAAAAAACCCAAAAAACAAAAAACAAACCCCAACACAAAATCAACAACAAACACAACAAAACAAAAAAAAACACACAAAACACAACCAAAACCCCAAATCAATCACACAAAAAAATTCAAAAAAAAACACAAAACACAAACAAAACCCCAACAACAACCACAAAAATTTTAACACAACAAAAAACCCCCCAAAAAACCCAAAAACAAAAAAAATCAAAAACAAAAACCCCAAAAAAAAAACAAAAACAAAAACAACAACCCAAAAAAAAACAAAAAACAAAAAAACAAAAAACACACCAAAACAAAAAAAACCCCAATCAACAAAAAAACACAACCCAAAAACACAAACAAAACCCAAAACAAAACCAACCCCCACCAAAAAAACAACAATCAACCCAAAAAAAAAACAAACCACAAACACAATCACAAAAAACAAAAACCAAAAAAAAACAAAAACCCCAAACACCAAAAACCCCCAAAAAAAAACCCCCAAAAAAAACAACAAACACAACAAAAACACAAAAACAACAAAAACCATCCCCCCCAAAACACCCCAACACACCAAAACAACAAAAAAAAAACCAAAAAAAAAAACAACACACAATCCATCACAAACAAACACAAAAACACAAAAAACAAAACAAACCCAAACCCCAACAAAACACAAAAAAACACCCAACATTTAAAAATAAAAACAAAATCAACAACAAAAACAACAAACCCCCAAAAACTCAAAATCAAAAAACAACAAATCAAACATCACCAAAAAACCCCCAAAACACACCCAAAAAAACCCAACACACCCAAAAAACCAACAACCCAAAAAACAACACAACACAAACAAAAACAAAAAAAAAAAAAAAACCCCCAAAAATCAACAAACACATTTAAAAAACACAAAAAAAAAAAAACAACAAACCCCAAAACAAAACACAAAACAAAAAACCCAATCCAAAACCCCCCCAAAAAAACACTCAAAACCCCAAAAACCCCAAAACCCCCAAAAACCCCCCAAACCCCCCAAAAACAAAACCCCAATCAAAAACAAAAAAAATCACAAAACACCCAACACAACAACACAAAAACCTCATCAAAACAAAAAAATAACCAAAACAAAACCCAAAACAAAACCCAAAAAACCAAAA
Organism: Penaeus monodon; assembly: GCF_015228065.2. Lineage (NCBI taxonomy): Eukaryota > Metazoa > Arthropoda > Malacostraca > Decapoda > Penaeidae > Penaeus > Penaeus monodon. Next base: position 13,702 of record NW_023658266.1, read on the forward strand.
CAAAACCCAAATCAAACCCTCCCAAAAAACACCCCAAAACACATCAAAAACCACATTTAACCCAAAAACACAATCAAAAAAAACAACAAACAAACCAAAAATCCAAAACAAATAATCACACACAAAATCAACAAACACAAACACAACCCCAAACAAATCAAAAACCCCCAAACAAACCCAACAAAACACAACACACACAACAAAAAACACAACAAAACAAAAAACACAAACACAAAAAAACAAAAAACAAAATTTACAACAAATCAAAATCAAAACCCCCAAATTTTAAACCCCAAACAAACAAACAAAAAAAATTTACCAAAACCCAAAAAAAACCCAACAAAACCAAAAAACACCCCAAAAAACACACAAAAACAAACAAAAACAAATTTTAAAACCAAAAAACAATCCAACAAAACAATCAAAAACACAACAAAACAAAAAAATCAACAAAAAAAAACCCCAAAAAATCCAAAAACATCACAACACCCCAACAAAAACCCCCCAATCAATCCACAAAACCCCCAAACACCCAAACAAAACAAAACCCCCAAAAACCACCCCAAAAACAAAAACAACAAAACCCAAAAAAAACAAACAACCCAAAAATCCCAAAAAAAACCCCAAAACCCCCCAAAAAAAAAAAAAAAAAAAACCCAAAAAAAATTAAAAAAAAACCCCCAAAAAACAAACCCCCCCCACAAAAAAATCAACAAAAAAAAACACAATCAACACACAAACAAAAACCCCCCAACAAACAAAAAAACAATTTAAAAAACCCCCAAAAAAACCCAAAACAACCCCCAAAACAAAAAACAAAACACACCAAACAAACAACAAAAAACAAAAACCCCAAAAAAAAAAAAAACCCCCAAACCCAATCACAAAAACAACAACAAAATCAAAACAAAACAATCAAACCAAACCCAAAAAAACCCCCACAAAACAACCCAAAACCCCCCCAAAAAACAAAATCCCAAACAACAAAAACCCCAAACACCCCAAAAAAACACAAAAACCCCAACACAAAAACCAAATTAAAAAACAAAAAAAACAAAAAAACCCAAAAACAAAACACACAAAAAAAATCAAAACCCAAAAAAAACAAAAAACCCCCAAAAAAAACAACAAAAAACCCAAAAACAACCCAAAAATCCAAAAAAAAAAATCAAAAAAATCACCAAAATTTACCAAAACCCCCCAAAAACCAACCCCAACAACCCAAAAAACCCAAAAAAAATCACACAAAAACAAACAACCCTTTAAAACAAACAAAACACAAAAATCAAAAACACACAAACCCAAAAACACAACACACAAATCCCCCAAAAAAACAAAAAAAAACAAAAAAAAAACACCCTCCAAAAAACCCAAAACCCCAAAAAAAAACAAACAACAAAACCCCCATCAACAAACCACAAAAAAAAAACAAAATCAAAAAATCAAAAAAACAAAAAACAAAAAAACACAAACACAAAAACCCCACAAAACAAAAAACACAACAAAACAAAACAAAACCCCAACAACCACAAAAAAACACAAAACAAACCCCTCAACACAAACAACACACCCCCAAAATCCCAAAAAAAACAAAATCCCCTAAAAAACCCTTTAAAACACAATAAAAAATCAAAAACAAAAACAACAAAAACCCCAAAAACAAAAAAACAACACAAAACAAACAAACAAAAAAACCCCCCCCACACCCAAAAACACACCCCCCCATCAAACCCCAATTCAAAACCCCCCAACAAAAAAAAAAAAAACCCCCACAAAACCCAAAAAAAAAAAAAACAAACCCAACAAAAAAATCAATTTATCCAAAACATCACAAAACCCCCCCAAAAAAACCCCAAAAAAAACCAAACAAAAAACAAAAAAAACAACCAAACACAAAAAACACACAAAAACCCAAAAACCAAAAACAAAACCACAAAAATTTACAAAAACAAACCAAAAAAAAAACCCCAAAAAACCCCATTTAAACCCCCAAAAAAAAAAAACCCCACAAAACATCAACAACCAAAAACAAAAATTTAAAAACACACAACAAAAACAACAAAACAAAAACCCCCAAAAAAAAAAAAAAAAACAAAAACAAAACAAAAAAACACAACAACAAAACACACAAAACACACAAAAAACCCAAAAAAAAAAAAAACACAAACAAATTCAAACAAAACCCCCCACAAAAAACAACAACAAAAACAAAACAATCAACAAACAACACCCAAAAAAAAACCCCAAAAAAACCAAAAACCAACACACAAAAAAACCCTCAAATACCAAAACCCCCAACCCACAATCACAACAATCACAACACCAATTTTAAAAACCAATAAAAAACCAAACAAACACAAAAAAAAAACAAAACACAACAAACACAACAAACAAACCCCAACAAAACCAACAACCCACAACACAACCCCCCAAAAAAAACACAAAACAACAAACCAAACAATCACCAAAAAAACAAACCAACCCCAACAAAAAACCCATCAAAAAAACCCCACCCCAACAAAAAAACCCAAAAAAACCCCAACAATCCCCAAAAACAAACAAAATCAAACACACAATTCAAAAACCCAAAACCCAAAAAACAAATCCCCAAACCAAAATTTCCCCCAAAAAAAAACAAACACACAAAACACCCAAACCCCCCACACACAAAAAACAACAAAAAACACACACCCCAAAAAAAAACCCCAAAACCAAAACCAAACACAACAAAAAATCAAACCCCAAAAAAACAACAAAAAAAAAACAAAACAAATCAAACACAAAAATTCCCAAAAAAACCCCAACAAAACAAAAACCCAAAACAAAAAAAAAAACAAAAACCCAAACCCAAAACAAAACCAAAACCCCCCCAACAACAAAACACCCAAAACCAAAAACAAACACCCAAAAAAAAAAACCCCCCAAAAAAACAACAAAAAAAATTCAAAAACCCCTCAAAACACAAAACCCAAAAAAACACACAACAAAAAAAAACAACCAAAACAACAAAACTCAAACAAAAAACAATCAAAAAAAATTTAAAAAAAAAAACCCAAAAAAAAAAACCCCCCCCAAAACCCCACAAAAACACAAACACAAAAAACCCCACACAAAAACCCCCCAAAATTTCAAAAAAAACAACAAAAACAAAAAACCCAAAACACAACCCCAACACAACAAAAAAAAAATCATTCAACAACAACAAAAACAAAACCCACCAAAAAAACAAAAAACAAACACAAACAAAAAATTCCCAAAAACCAAACACAAAACCCCAAAAAACTAAAAAAAAACCCAAAAAAAAAAAAAAAACACCCCAAAACAACAAAAAACAAACACACAACCAAATTTCCCCCCACAAAAAATCAAAAACCCAAACAAAACCCCAAAAAAAAACCCAAAATTTACACAAACAAAAACAAACAAACCCAAAAAAAACCCCAAAAAAAACAACCAAAAAACAAACAAAATCCCCAAAAATTTAAAACCCCAAAAAACCCAAAAAAACCCAACCAAACCAAAAAAAACACACAAAACATCATCATCAAAACAAAAACACACAAAACAAAACAACACACAAAATTAAAAAACAACAAAACAAACCCCCAAAAAAAAAAAACAACAAACACCCAATCACAATCAACCAACACAAAACAAAACCCCCACAAAAACCAAAAACAAAAAAATCACAAATCAAATCAAACACAAAATCCAAACCCAAAAACAAAAAATTTAACAAAATTCACAAATTTTAATCCAAAAAACACAAACACAAACAAATCCAAAAACAAAAAACATCAAAAACAAAATCACAAAAAAACAAAACAAAAAATAAAAAAAAAACAAATCAAAAACACAAACAAAACACAACAACAACACCCCTCCCAAAAAAACACAATAAACCCTCAAAACAAACCACAAATCAAAAAACCCAAAAAAATCAAAAAAATTTTTTTTTCCCCCACAAAACAACAAAAACACAACAAAACCCCCAAAAAAAAACACAAAAAAACAATCACAACATCAAACAAAAAAATCACCACAACACCAAAAACAAAACACAAACAACAACCCAACAAAAACAAACAAACAAAACCCAAAACCCAAAAAACCAAAAACCCCAAAACACAACATCATCCCAAACAAAAAACAACCCCAAAAAAACCCCCAAAAAAATAAAAAAAAAAACCCCCCAAAAACCCCAAAATCATCAAAACAAAAATCACAAAAAAAAAAAAAATCAAAACCCCCCAAAAAAACACACATCAAAAAACCCCAAAACACACATCACAAAAAATTCAAACAAAAAAACCACAAACAAAAAAAAAAACCCCCCCCCCCACCAACAACACAAAAAAAAACACCAACACCATCCCCAAAATCAACAAACAAAACCCAAAAAAAACAAAAAACCAAAAACTTTCCCAAACAAAACCCAAAAACCCCAAAAACAACAAAAACAAATCAAAAACACAAAAACACAAAAAACACAAAAAAAAACAAACAAACCCCACAAACACAAAACAACCCCCAACCAAAACAAAACAAAAAAACCCACATCAAAAAAAAAACAACCAAACCAAAACAAAAAACCAAAAAAAAATCAAAAACCCCCAAAAAAACCCCCAAACAAAAAACCCCTCAAAAAAACAAAAAAAAAAACAAACAACAAAAAACACCACACAAAACAACAAACATCACACAAAAAAAAAACAACAAAAAACACAACATCAACCCTCATCAAAAAACCCCAAAAAAAACAACAACAAATTCACAAAAACAACAAACAAAAACCCCACAAAATTTCCCAAAAAAAAAACCCCCAAAAAAAAACCCCCACAAAAAAAACCACAACAAAAACCCACACCAAACAAAACCCCCAAAAAACCCCATCACCAAAAACAAACCCAAAAAACAACAAAAACAAAACAAACCCCAAACAAACCCAAAAAAACAACATCCAAATCAAAAAAACACAAATTCCAAACACACAAAAAAACCCAAAAAAAAAAAACAAAAATCACCATCACACAAACAAAAAAACACAACACAAAACAATTTACAACACCAAAACAACAAACACAAAAAAAATCACAAAATTCCCCACAAACAAAACACAACAAATAAAAAAAAACAAAACAACACAACAAACCCCAAAAAAAAAAAAAAAAACAACACCCCCAAAAAAAATCCCAAAAAACAAAAAATTTTAAAAACAAACCAAACAAAAAAAAACACAAAACCCAAAAACAACACACAAACAAAAACACAAAACCCCAACACAAAAATTTTCCCCAAAACAAACAAAATCACCCAAAAAAAAAAAATTTTAAAAAACACATCAAAATTCCCAACTCAACCAAAACCCCAAAACCCCAACAAAACATCAACAAACAACAAACCACAACAAACATCACAAACCCCCCCCAAAAAAATCAAAAAAAAAAAACAAAACACAAACCCCAAAAACAAAATTTAAAAAACCCCCCAAAAAAACCCCCAAAAACCCCCACAAAAACAACAACAACAACACCAAAAAACAACAAAAAAACCCCCCCAAACATCAACCCCAAACAAAAAAACAACCCAACATCACAACCAAACAAACACCCCCAAAAAAAAAAAACAAAAACACCCAAAAATCAAACCCCACACAAAACAATTCCCCAAAACAAAAAAAAAAAACAAATTTACAATCAAAATCAATTAAACAAAAAAATTTAAAAACCAAACCCAACACAAACAAAAACCCAAAACCCAAAACTTTACAAACAAAAACCCAAAAAACACAACAAATCACACAAAACACACAAACACAAAAACAAAAACCAAACCCCAACAAAAACCCCCAAAACCCCCAAAAAAAAAAAAACATCACAAAAAAAAATCACCCCAAACAACAAACCCAAAAAAAAAAAACACCAAAAAACACAAACACAAACCCCCCAAAACCCAAAAAAAAAAAAATTTTTTTTTCACAAACACATCACAACAAACACAAAACACAAACAAAAAAAAAAACAAAAACCACAAAACCCCCCAAAAAAACCAAAACCCCCAAAACCCACAACCCCTTTACAAACCAAATCAAAAATCCCAAAAAAACACAAAACACCCCAAAAAACCCCCCCCACCAAAACAAAACACTTTTAAAACAAAAACAAAACCCCCAAAACAACAAAAACAAAAACCAACCCAAAAAACCCAAACAACACAACAAAAAACACCCAAATCATCAACCCCCAAAAAAAACCCCCAAAAAAAAATTTTACACACAAAACAAAAAATCAACAACACACCAACCCCAACAAAAAACACAAACCAACAACCCAAAACAATCAAAAACCCAAAAAAAAACACAACCCAAATCAAACAAAACCCCCAAAAACAAAAAAACCCAAAAAAAACAAAACACAAACCAAAAAAAACACAAAAAAAAAAACAAATAACCCCAAAAACAAAACAACCCCAAAAAAACAAACACCCCCCTCACAAAAAAACCCAACCCAAACCCAAAAAAAAACACACATCACCAAAAAAAAACCCCCACAACAAACACACAAAACAAACCCAAAAAACAAACAAAAAATTTTAACCAAAAAACCAAAACACACAAAAAAACCCTCAAAAAACCCCAAAAACACAACAAACAATTTTCAAAAACACAAAACCCAAAACAAAAAAAAACAAAACAAATCAATCCCAAAAAACAAAACCCACAAAAAACCAAAAACCCAAATTTTTCCAAAACACAACAACCAAAAACCCAACAACAAAAAAAACCCACATCCACAAACAAAAAACACAACACACACCCAAAAAAACAAAAAAACAAACCCCCCATAATCACAAAAAAAACAAAATCACATCAAAAAAACCCCAACACAACACAAACAAACAAACCCCAAAAACAAAAACCCCCCAAACCAAAAAAAAAAAACCAATCACAAACCACAAACCAACATCCCAAAAACACACAACAAAATAACCCAACCCCAAAAAAAAAATCACACAACAAAAAACAAAAAAACAAAAACAAAAAATCCACAAACAAACAAAAAAAAAATCCAAAAAAAACAAAAACCCAAAAAACCCCAAACAAAACAAACACACCCAAAAAATCAAAACCCAAACCCCACACCACAAACCCCAAAAAAACCCAAAAACAAATCACAAAACCCCAAAACAAACACAACCCAAACAACAACAAACCCAAAAATCAAAAACCAAAAATTCAAAAAACCCCCACACCAACAACCCAAAAAACAAACAACCAAACACAAAAACCCATCATCAAAAAACCAACACAAAAAAAATCAACACAACAATCACCAACCCCAAAAAAAATAAAAACCTTTTATCAAACCCAAAAAAAAAAAAAAAAACCCCAAAAAAAAAACACCAAATCACACCCAAACCCCAAAACAAAAACCCCCACCAAAAACACACAAACCAAAAAAACCCCCCAAAAACCCAAAAAAACAACAAAAACAAAAAAAAAAAACCCCAAAAAAAAACAATTCAAAATCAAAACAAATCAAACACAACCCCCCAAAAAACCAATCAAACAAAAACCCCCCCAAAAAACACCCCCAAAAACAACACCATCAACAAAACACAACAAAACACAATCAAACAAAAACCCCAACAACAAATTTTACACAAAACAATCAAACAAAAACCCAAAAACACAAAAAAACACCAAACAAAAATTTTTTTTCCAAAAACAACAACAACCCCAACAAAAAAACACAAAAACAAAATTTAAAAAAAAAAAAAAAAAAAAAAAAACAAAAAAAACACACAATCAAAAAAACCCAAAAACCAAAAAAACACCAAAAAAAACCCCAAAAACAAAAAAACCCCAAAAAAAAAACAAAAACCCCACAACCCCAAAAAAACACACAAAAAAACAAAAAAAACCCACACACCCCAAAAAACAAACAAAAACAATCCACAACAAACACCCACAAAAAAAAACCCAACAACCACAAACAACAAAACCACCACACAAACCCAAAAAATAACACAACAAAATCAAAACATCAAACACAAAAACAAATTTAAATATCAAAACCCCCCAATCAAAACATCCATCACACCAAACCCAAAAAAACAATTTAACAACCAAAACAATCAACAAAAAAAATCAACAAACACAAAAACAAACCCCAAACAAAAAACACAAATTCAAACAACCCTTCAAACAAAAACAATCAAAAACAAAACACCAAAAAAACAATCCCAAAAACATATCAACACAACACAAATCAAACACAAAAAAAACAACAAATCATTTAAAAAATCACCACAAAAAAAATCAACAACACCATCAACAAACCACAAACAAACACAACACAATTTCCCCAAAAAACCAAAACAAACAACAAAATCCAACAAATTTAATCAAACATCACAAACAACCACCCAAATTTAAACAATCTCAAACCAATTCACAACAAATTTCAAACAACAATCAAACATCACACATCAAAAACAAACACAAAAAACAAATCAAAAAAAAAAACAACAAAAACACCAATCAACAACCCCAAAAAAAACACTCAAACACAAACAACAATTTCAAATCAACCAAAAAAAAAAAAAAAAACAAAAAAACACATTTTACAAAAAAAAAACAAAAAAAAAACAAAAACACAATTCAACACAAATTTTTAAACAAAATCAAACAAACAACAAACACAAAATCCAATCATTCCCACACAAACACAATTTAAACCCCAAAATCAACCCCACAAACACATCAAAATTTAATTTAACAAACCAAACATCACAACACCAACCCAAAAACACACATTCACACCCAACAATCAAACATTCCCAAAATCACCCAAAAACAAAACCAATAATTCAAATCGTCACCAAATTTAAACAAAACATCAACCATTCCAAAACAAAAAAACAACATCAAAACAACACAATCACAAAAACAACAAAATCACACAAACAAACAACCCCAAACAATCAACAAATTCAAAAAAAATAAAAAAAAAAAACAAATTCAAACACAAATCAAATCCAAAAACAAACCCAAATAAAACAAAAACATTAAACAACACAAAACATCAAAACCAAAACCACAAACCACAAACACAAACACAAAAATCAAAATCACAAAAAAAAAAAAAACAAACACACAAAATCACCCTTCCAAACACAAACAACACAACCCAAAAACATCAAAAACAACAAATTTTAAAAAAACAAACCAATCAAACACAACATTCAACAAATCACCAACACAACAAAAACAACACAAAATCAAAAAAAAAAACACACAAACATCAACATCATTCATCAAAATATCACACCCCCAAAACAACACACAAAAATCACACACAAACAAACCACATCACAACAAACCAAACAACAACCACAAATCAAAAATTATAAACAAAAAACACAATCAAAATTTTAACAAAAAAAAAACAACAACACACAATCACAATTAATACAAAAAATTCACACACACAACAACAACATCACAAAAAAACAAATCACAAAATTCAAAAAAAATCCCAACAATCAACAAAACAATTAAACACACACAAAACAACAAACAACAACATTCAAACACACAACACAAAAAAATCACATCAAAACAACAAAAAAATTTTACAAAACACAACACAAATCAAATCAAAAACTTCACAACACAACAAATCAAAACACAATTCATCACACAAAAACAACAATTCAAAATCACACAAAAATTCATCAAACATCACACAAAATCACAATCAAACACAAATCAAACAACACAATCAAATACATCATCACTCAAAATCAACACAAATCATACATCACAACACACAAATCAATCAATCAAAAATCAACAACAAACACAACAAAATCAATCAATCATCAACATCCAAAAATCAAACATAAACAATCACAATCATCACAAACAATATTCAAACCAATCAAATTCACACACAAACAATCCACAACATCAAACAAATCAAAATCAAATCATCAAAACAAATCAACATTCAATTCACATCAAAAAATACAAAACACACACAAAATTCTCTCAAAAACAAAAAAACACAATTCAACAACTCACATTCACAAAAATCAATCATCAACAATTCAAAAATTCAAAACAACATCATCATCACAATCCAATCAACAAAATCACAAACACAAAACCATCATCAAACATCAACATTCCAACACAACAGCAACAATCAATCAAAATCACATTCACACATCATTCACACAATCACAAAAACACAAATCATCAACAACAAAAAAACAATCAAACAATTACCAAAAACATCAAATACCAAATCAAAACAATTCACAACAAAACAAAAAAATCAATCACATCAAATCACACAAAATTCATCAAACACATCAAATCAAACATTTCAATCAAATTTACAACATATCAACATCAACAAAATCAAATTATCAAAACACAAATCAAACAAAAACAATCAAACATCACAACACAAACAAATCACACACACAATCAAACAACAAAATCCCCAAAAAAAAAAACCCAAAAAAATCACACACAAAACAAAAAAAAATCACACATTTTTTATTCAACAACAAATCATTTAAAAAAATCAACAAAAAACATCAAAACATTCATCAAAACCACACAAACAAAATTTATCAACAACAAATTCAAAAACAAAAAAAAAACAAACAATCAACATCACACATCAATCAAAAAAAAAAACAAATCCAACCCAAATCCAAAAAACAACATCAAACATCAACACCAAAAACATTCAATTCACACAAATTCAAAACCCCAACCCACAACATTTTTTTCAAAAAATCACAACAATCAAAAACAAACATCAAAATCAATCAAAACCAACAAACTCAACAAACACAACAAACAAAAAACACAACATCAAAAAAAAAATCAAAAACCCTCAAAAACAAAATTCAAACCCCCACAAAAACAAAATCCCAAAAACACACAAAACAACAACCAAAAAA
>NW_023658267.1:15000-24682 GCF_015228065.2 Penaeus monodon
TGTTTCTCGCACTCCACTTATTCGCAACAAAATCTGATCTGGACTCTCCAATGAAGCTCATCTGGACCCTATCTCGGCGCCATTGTGCAACAATACGCCATCCATGGATCAGCCAGAGACACCTTCGGCGTCGCCTGCACGGGGAAAGCCCGCAACACCCCCGGGCGCTTGCTTCTGTCCTCGGGCCGATCTCACTCGTAGTGCCTTCCCTTACCAGTCATCGACCAAACCATAGATATTAATAAGGATTGCGAATACGATTAGTCATCGTGCCTTGGGACGGTGAGAAAAGTACATTGGATGGGGATGAATTTGTTTTTCCTTCATAGTGGCATCATGCCGGCGATTCGTTCAATAAATACATATTATACTTGCATGTCGCTTGTATTGGTCGCCAATTGACACACTGTCAGAGGCTTCCCGTTTAGTCATCAAAGAACATCGCACATCGTCTGGCCACTGCCTTCCGAAGCAGTGTTTGTTTCTGTTTAGGAGTGCAGACCACCCAGACCCTCTAAGTATATCCTTATCCCTTCCCTCTTACTTCCCCCTCGTAATGAACGGAGTGTGAGGGGGTGCGATCCCAACTTAAACTGGGACGGATCACTGAGCACAGAAACTTTGGCGAAGACTCGACTGCTTTTGTGATCGCCAAGCTTTTTGTAGCACTAAACAAGGACTACTGTTAACAAGGGAGGCTGTAATTCAAAACCCGTACCATATCGTTCATCAAACAGTTACAAGGTGCAAAACGCGGTACCTGGCGGGGGGCCGCGGGGTGGGGAGGTACCTCCCCTCGTGACTTGGCGGGCACGGGCCCCAAGGACAAGTCACTCAGCGCTCATGAGCGCCAACGGTCCTGTTTCGTCCGGATTTCAAATCCATCATTCGCTCATGCTGGACCCAGGAGAGCCTTATTGGGTCATGTTGTGGTGAAATGTTTGCCGCTTCATATCACGCACACGAACCACGCCCGAGACGCGACTATATCATGGTTACAAAGTGGACCATTATCAATCGCATGAAATAGGAAATATTTAAGCAGAATGTGCTACGTACAATATCACACCAACATAAAAAACCATAACTGCTAGGAAGTTTGGCCATTTATAACAGTACCAAAACATTCCGTTCGGTACGGCTTCGGGTCGGGTTTTCGGGCGCCCCCTGGTCGCGCTCAGGGGCATCTCTTTATCCGGGGCAGTTTTGGCCGCTGCTGAGTGGGCGGCGGACGGGAGATGAAGAGGATCTAGGCCGGTCTCCAGAGGGCGCCTCCACGCGGCAGTCCAGTTACTTTCACTCCCGAGGGGCATCTCGTTTGTTTTTTGGTTAGAGGCTTCGTCGCGAAACGCCAAAGTTGCGAAAGCTATTACATGACGCAGAAAATGTCGGAAATAAAAATTTGTCATTGTGGACATCTGTGGGCAGTGCACAGTAGTGAAATGGGCGCCCAGCCGCCCTTGGTTCCTGCCTGAGCGAACGGTTTCTCAAGGTTACGTACGTACGCCCAGCCTCCGATTTCTTTTCTTCCGGCTATGGATGTTTCCCCTAGCTGTGAATAACAAAGTTTTTAATTTCTTTAAGAAATATGGCGCTTTTTCCTGGAAGCATGCAGCGCAAGAGTATCGAAGACCAGCAAAATGTCAAGTTTATTTGTAGAGGTTTTTGTAGGCTGCGAGCAAGTGAATAGAACAACTTTTTTTGGGACGTTCCCAATCTGGGCACGGAGGGGTCCCATGCCCAGGACAATCTGGCATGCGAGAGCCGGAAGGCGATTTTGGAATCTAATCGTGGGGGAAAAGGGGAACAAAATGACGCATCCGAAGGTGTGCACATACGAGCCCTGAACGCCGGGTCCGAGACCGCTGGTACATTAACCCTATTGAGCGGTGCTCGATACATTAACGAACAACGCTATGCTTATTTACACCTTGCTGCAACTCTGTATCTTCATAAGCAGTACTCTGACTCTTTCATGGATCTTTCGCGAAGAATATTCCACATTGTGCCCGAATCGGCCGAGCGAGGAAAAGATCCTTATTTAATGAAGTTTGTCCTATCGCGGGGTCTTTGCTCATGCCACACTCAATAAGAGAAACCGACGCCGCGCCGCGGGCACCTGGTAACTCTCCGCGCCATATAAGGCCCAGGAAGGAGATTTCTACTACTTTAAGCTTATGAATCAGTCTATTTGTCAGTTTTGATGAAGGGAAGGCCGCCTTTGAGAAATCCTGGCGGCCGAGGCCTGATAACGGAGATCCACGAGACCCCCGCGAGGAGCCTAACCGTACTAGCTTTCTTGTTTTTGGGTGAGTGTGCAGGGTGACCCACCGGCGAGCGAGCCAGCGGCAAAAAGTGGGAACCCCACTTCCAACCAGTTCTCATTACCATGTGGGGGGATGAAATTAGTATTTAAATCGGAGGGAACAAGTGGTAACGGTCGGAGATACGCAGGCACAACAAACCCAAAGCGCGCGGGGACAAACAATGCCAGTGGTTCCCATCCGCGCTCTAACGTTTTCCCCACTCAACATCACTCGCTCGATCGACCCGCCTGCAATGCAACCCCTGCAACCAGTGGAGGGTTCGGAGGGCGAGGGAGGGGCGGGGCGGAGGGGGTGTTGAGGAGGCTAGTTTTTGGTCTTGTTCCACTTGTTTGTATGCGACGCTCGTTACGAGAGGGAGCACTTGGTGCCTCGTTGCTTGTTAGGGGAGAGAACCTCACGCACAACCACCCGCCGCTTGTTAACTTACTGGGGTTATCGCTGGGTTTCCTTTCTTCTGGGTAAGTCAGAGGGAAACAACTTGTTGCCGAGCTAGTGGCAGGACAACGTGCGTCCCAACCTATCGTTAATAATGAGGGAATGGGGTGTGGTTCACTACTAATAAATAATGACCATGGTCGCTGCGTGTAAATGTGGGCACTAATCAGAAGCCTAAAACTCGTACAATGGTAGTGCAGTTTATTTTTCATTTGAACGCGATCTTTTCTTATATTTCCAATCTTTGGCGAAGATTAGAAATATAACCACCAAACCAATTCTTTGTGCTGTTTTCTGTGTTCTTTTTTGCCTTTCCATGCATGCCGTTTTCCTCCTTCTATATTTTTCATTTTTTGGTTGATATTCATCTCGGAAAAAAGTGAAAAAAAATCCTATAATATTGATTAATAAAATTTATATGCCCTAAAGGGGGCACAGATTATATATATATATATATTATATATATATATATAGTTAATATATATTATATAGATATATATATTATTTATATCTACCTTCACAATATACATCCTGTGTGAATGTGTGTGTTGTGTGTGTAGTGTGTGTTTTGTATATGTGTGTGTGTGTGTGGGGTGTGTGTGTGTGTGGTGCGTGCGGTCGTGCGATGTGGTGTGTGTGGGCGTGTGTGTGTGTATGTGTATGAGTGCCACACACCACACATAGAACACACACACACCACACACCACACCTATATATATATATATATATTATAATATATTATATATATATATAAAATTATATGTATATTATATATATATTACATACATACATATATACACATGTGTGTGATGTGTGTGGTGTGTGTAGACACCTGATACCACACACACACAACACTATGGCTATGTTGTGTGTGTTTGTGGTTGTTAACGATGCATGCATGTGTGTGTTTATAATATAGATATATATATATATATATATATATATATATATATGGCATATATATATATATATATATATATATATATATATGTGGATACTCATATATACATACATACATACATACATACATACATTACTGTTGTATACGATACATACATCATACATACATACACACACACACCACACCACGACGCACACAGCACACACACACACCACACACACACACACACACACACACAACACACACACACACACACACACACACACACCCCCACACACACGACACACCAACACATACACCACACAACACACACACACAACACATACATATAAAAAAAAAAAAAAAATAATATATATATAAGTATTATATATATATATATATAATATATATATATATATATATGTATGTTAGAATGTTATTATATATACATATAATATATATATAGAATACATATATATATATATATATATTATATATATAGATATTATAATATATATATATTACATTACATCCATCTTATAACCATATAGGTATGTATGTATATATATACATACATACATACACCCAAAATGGCTATTCATATATTTATTTTTTATTAACAACAGATATACATAAACTATTTCTATATTAATCTATATAATTATCTTAATTTATCTACTATATATATATATATGAATATCTATCTATCTAGCTATCTATATATATATATATTATTATATATATATATATATTAATACATATATATATATGATAAATATATATATATATATATATATATATATATATATATATATATATATATATGTATAATACATATGAAATGGTATATTTTAAATATCACACACACAAACAACACACACACACCACCCACAGACACCATCACACACACACCACACACACACACCCACACACACACGACACACACACACAAACACACCCACACACCCACACACACATACATATATACATACATACATATATACCTACTTTATATATATGTACACACACCACACATACTATATGAATACCTACGTAACATACAAACATAACATTACAAACATCATATATATATAATATATATATATATATATATATTAGTATATATATATATATAGATATATATATACATATATATATACAATACAACACCACACACACACACACACACACACACACACACACACCACAAACACACACACACACACACAACCACACACCACATGATATTATATATATATATTATAATATATATATATATATCTATATATATATATTATTATATATTATATATATATGTGTGTGTGTGTGTTGTGTGTAATTTGTGTGTTTTGTCCAGATATGTCGAACCTGCTCCTAAAACAGCCCTTGCCATTAGCAGAGACCCAGACAGTGTCAAGTTAAATAAACACGGGTCAAATGATGAGGTCAGAAGGTCATGGAGAACACTATCAAGTGTGGATTTAAAAACGGACAAACTGTCACGCGTCAGTTTTAAATATACATTGGGCGATCTTCCTGAACACAACCCGAACTCAAGTGGCAAAAATGTAATCCTAATAATTTAGAGCTGAATCTGTTCGGCATAGAGCCCATACTAAGCATGTATAAAGCAAGACAACATCACTGAATTCTAGTTATCCACTTCAGCAAAGCAAATGCACTTCAAAAATAATTTTGTGCTTTCAACCGAAACGCAAATTAAGCCGAACACCCCCAACTAAACCCGAGATGAATCATCCCCAGAGACCCCCAGTAGCCGTAATTCATACCCGTTAAACATCTACTACCAGGCGCTCTAGCATGTTCAGTAAGGATGCTGAGGAACCAAGTTTGTGGTTAAGAGCATCACGTAGCGGTGGTTGTCTTGCGTATAACACGCCCTCTCACCACGCCCTCCCGCCACACGGGAGTCACTCCTCCATGAGCCATGAATGAGATGCTGAGCGTACTACAGTAAGCAAGAGTTTGCAACACACAACCGTCACTTTTTTTCTCATCGGTCGCTTTTGTTTCTTCCTGTTCTTTCTCACTGTGTGTTTTGTTTGTCGTTTGCTCATTTATACCATTTCTGATATTCACCTGCTATTCGTTCTGACGCTGTAACTATGTGTAACAGAAAGCGATCCAAAACGATAGTAGACTGCTTTTTTAAGACAAGCTGACGAGAAACAAACAAACGAGTTGTGGCAATTGACACTCCTTGAGCCGAGGGTTCGGGGGGTCCCCTTTGTTTACGTCCTAGCTACCACGTGCTGTAGGCCTATTCAGCATAATACCCGTTTCGTTTGGTTGTTTCCCTTGTTGTTTCTCTTTTTTTTTTGGGTGTCATGCATGCTTCATTTTCCATAGATTATATTTTAAAGAGAAGAGAAACAAAAAGGGAAATGTTTACTATAGAATTTTTTTTTTTCGCTTCGTCTTCATCAAGGCTTTTCTGGGTTTTTATGCGTCCCCTCCCCCCTCGCCCCCCAACCCTCTTTTTACCTCCCTCCCCTCCCCCTTTTCAAACACACAACACGGTACACACACCACACACACTGACCACACAACACACACCACACACACAGCACACACTACCACACAACACACACACACTCACTGTACCTTTCCCTTTCAGGACCGGGAACCTGCCCATACCCGCGCGCGCCGCCCCAGGTACTGACTCCAACAGCTGCTGTAAATCCCTGCCCCTCCCGCCCCCCTCCCTCTTCTCCTGTCGGCCTCCCCCCATCCGCTTGCCACCCCCGACCTTCCTCCCCTCTCTCCCCCTCTTCTTCCTTCGACCCTCTTGCCTTATTACTTCTTCTCCCTCCTCAATCTCCTCTTTCCTCATTCTCATTTCGATCTCCTTTCAGCACGTTTTGTTTTCGGTTCGCGATAGTTGCGAAATACTTTTTGAGTGCGGCAGACTCATAATGCTTTAGGGTTTTCCAGCCTTTTCCCGGTCCTTACACTTATGCTTTAAACAAAGATCACAAGAATCCTTGAACAAATTTTATTATTTCGTATAACGAATATCCTATGTGCCTTCAATGTTTTTTTTTGGTATCACATGGATTTTTGAGTGTCCCGTTGTATACTTCTTAACCGTACACATCAATAATCCAAATGGTTTCTACTTTATTACATGCTATGCTGTTTTTTCTATATTCGCTTTTCATTTTGTTATATTCTTTCGGAGCGATCCATTTACTCTTTCTTTACCCTAACCTACTTACGAATCCTTTACGACTTCTACTGTGACTATGTTTTGTTGCTATTACCCTGCCCAGCATTTCGGTCGCCAACGCTTCAAAAGTTCTCTCGCGTCCGTCTTATTGCAAGCATCACACTCTTTGTTGTTTCCCCTGGTTGTCGGACTTTATCCCACATCCCGTCCTTCGCGTAAAGGCCCTCTCGAGAGCCACTTGCTTAGAATTTTTTGCTCTCTCCTCCTTTCCTTTTTATCCGAAACATTTATTTACAGTTTTTACCGAGTTTGTGCCCGTGCCCTTAAGGGCTTTCTATAGTTGATCCTCCGTGCACGGCTTCCATTTTCCACCTTGCGCAAATCCAGGGTCCTGCAGGTCCCTGCCACCGCAAGGGAAAGGAAGGAGAAGAGGGATCTGCGAACTTCTCGTAGGCGATATTGCCTAACCAAAACGATAATTGGTAAAATAGAGGGCTAGAGGTGTGGCATGTGCCTATATTTTTTTTGTGAGGTAACTTAATGCTCCCTTCTTACATCTGCTGCTCTGCCCCCCCCCCTTTTCCCCCAATCCTGAACGCTACCTTCTGGGACTTTTACCAACGGCATTCATCTCCTCCGAACCTCCTTATCCCTCCTCTTTCTTCAGCTTCCATCCTCTCCCCCCCATTCACCATTTGGTCCGTCCCCTTCCCCACACTTCATCCTCTGGGTCGCGTGGGCGCCTTAGAATTTTGGTTGCTGAGGTGAACCACACTCACCCGCTTTCCCCCTCAAACCTTTTTCATATCAGATTTTTAAAAAAGCAAGCTTCGCCGTTATCATCCCAATGTGGGGATACTTTGCAGTAAACATTTACGCCTATACGAAAAAAATTATTTTTCGTTTCCTATAAATCAATATAAATAATAATAGGATATATTTTTCTAAGGTTTGTTGGGCCACGTGGTGGGCAACCACGGTGCGTGCCCATGTGACAAAAAACCTGTTCCAACCGCCATCACAGGCGCCGACAGCTGTTTCTAGCTATCAGCCATTGTCCGCCGAGAACCTCGGGAAGAAATATCATTGCCGCCGGGAAGGGGGGGGGGGTTGGGAAGGTGGGTGAGGTTGTGGAGCAATCGCTTAAGCATTATCAATATTCAAGTAATGACAAACAGTTTTGTATGAAAAAGAATCCTTTTTTACCTTATATTCCGTGTATTTTTGCAAGATACTACCTAATAAATATAATTATACCTAAATCCAAAAGAATCATTAACCTTATTTTATATGGGAGATTGTAAAGCTCGGCCGGCAACCGAACACGAGGCACGAGCACCCCAAAGGCCCCCCGCCTCCTCCACCCTGATTGGGTAATGGCACGCTCCAACTGGCACCTGCTTCTCGCTAGCGTATATAAGGCGCCGCACGCGCCGAATAGGCAGAACTTTAGACCCTCAGACAAGAGAACATCCTAACTTCTGTGTTAGTCAGTGTGTTTGTGAGAGAAACCATGCAACATCCGAGCTCATTTCATGGTCACGAAAGCGCACTATGCGCACTGCCCACTCAAAAACGTCCTTTGGCACTATACAATGAACCAGCCCCTTCCCCCCGCCCCTTCCTCCCCTTCCCCCCTTTTTCCTTACCCTCTTCCTTTTTCCTTCTTCCCTCCTCATCTCCTTTTTTCCTCATTCTCTTTCTCTCCTTTCAGCACTTTTTGTTTTGGGTTTTCGCGATAGTTGCGAAATATTTTTTGAGTCGGAAGCTCATAATGTTGGGGTTTTTCCCAGCCTTTTCCCGGTCCTTACACTTTTTGCTTTAAACAAAGATCAAAAAAGAACCCTTTGAACAAATTTTTTTATTATTTCGTTAACGAATATCCTATGCCTTCATTTTTTTTTTTTTTTTGGGTTTTTTTTTTTTTTTTTGGAATTTTTGAGTGTCGTTGTATACTTTTTTAACCCTACCATAAAATCCAAATGGTTTTATTTTTTATTACATGCTATGCTTTTTTTTCTATATTCGCTTTTTTTTTTTATTTTTTTTCGGAGCGAATCCATTACTCTTTCTTTTTTTTCCCCAACCTACTTACGAACCCTTTTAGACTTCTACTGGACTATGTTGTTGTATTTACCCGCCCGCTTTTCCGGGGCCACGCTCAAAAAAGTTCTCTCGGTTCCGTCTTATTGCAGCATCCACTCTTTGTTGTTTCGGGTTGTCGGATTTAAAATCCCACATCCCGTCTTCGGTAAAGGCCCTCTCAGCCACTTGCTTAGATTTTTTGCCCTCCTCCTTTCCTTTTTTTTTTTTTTTAAAAAAATTATTTACAGTTTTTTTTTTCCGAGTTTTGCCGTGCCCTTGGGCCCTTTTCTTTAAATGATCCCCCCGTGCCGGGTTCCATTTTTTCCCCCTTGCGCAAAAACCCGGGTTTCCTGCAGGTCCCTGCCACCGCAAGGGGGAAAAGGGAAGGGGGGAGAGGTCCTGCGAATTTTCTCTAGCGAAATTGCTAACCAAAACGAAATTGGTTAAGGGGTGAGGGGTGGGGATGTGCTAATTTTTTTTGAGGTAACTTAGCCCCTTCTTTCACTTGCCCCCCCCCCTTTTTCCCCCCAAACCTGAACGTACCTTTTTGGGGGGCTTTACCAACGGCATTCATCTCCCCACCCCTCCCTTTCCCCCTCTTTCTCCTTCCTCCTTTTCCCCCCTTCCCTTTTTTCCCCCTTTTTCCCCCCTTTTTCCCTCTTTTCCGTTCCCTTTTAAAATTTTTTGTTCTTTTCCCCCCCCCCCTTTTTCCCCCCCTCAAACCTTTTTCCCCTTAATTTTAAAAACAAAAATTTTTTGGTTTTT
>NW_023658268.1:5000-24681 GCF_015228065.2 Penaeus monodon
GGTAATATGATAATAATTACCAGAATTCTATAATATGACAATAATGATGATAAAGTGAGAATAAAGAGAATTTGGATAACATTGATGATTATTAATATTATTACTATTATCATTATGATTATCATTAATATCATTATTATTATTATTATTATTATATATTATTATTATTATTATTATTATTATATTACTTTAATATTAGTATTATTGCAAAAATATATTATAACTGTAATAATAACAATATAATATAATAAGTATAATTATAAAAATACTAATTGTTATAATATTTTATTAATATTATTATTGTTATTATATCATTATTATTATTTTCTGGTAGTATAATTGTAAAAATAATTATTATAACAGTAATAATTACAGTAAATAACGATATTAATGAAATAATGATATAAATAATGATTATAAAAACGTTATTATTGTTATTATTTTGTTATTACTATTATTATTGTAGTTGTTATTAGTATAGATGTAAAATTATTATATTATAACTGCAATAATTGCAATAATAATGATATAATTGCATAATATATAATAATTGCAATAATGATGATAATGATGATGATAATGATGATAATTGATAGATGATAACGTAATAATGATGATAATCATGATAATAATGATGAATAACAGAATTGTGTCATATTAATAAAAAAAAGGTAAAAGAAAAAAATCCCAAAGTCGAAAAGCGGCAAAATCTAGCGAAATATAGCATTTGAGAGTAGACTCCAAAATGACGTTTTTCCATTCATTTGATGATTCTGGGAATTATTAGGGTAATAATGATAATATTACCAGAATTCTATTAATCATGACAATATGATGATAAAAGTGAGATAAGAATTTGGATAACATTTGATGATTATTAATAGTATATTACTATTATATATTACATTATTATATTATTATTTATTATTATTATTTATATTATTATTCTTATTATTATTTAATTATTAGTATCATTGCAAAAAATATATATAACTGTAATAATAACAATAATAATAATAATAAGTATAATTATAATATACTAATTGTATAATATTGTTATTAATATATTATTGTTATTATTATCATTATATTATTTTACTGTAGTAATTGTAAAATAATTATTATAACAGTAATAATTACAGTAATAACGATATTAATTGAAATAATGATATAAATAATGATTATAAAAACGTTATATTGTTATTATTTTGTTATACTATTATTATTGTATTGTTATTAGTATAGATTATAAATTCTATATTATAACTGCAATAATTGCAATAAAAAAATATAATAATTGCAATAATGATGATAATAATTGCAATAATGATGATATTGATGATATGATGATAATGATGATAATGATGAGATAACGATAATAATGATGATAATCATGATAATAATGATGAAATAACAGGAATTGTGTCAATATATAATAAAAAAAGGTAAAAGAAAGAAAATCCCAAAGTCGAAAAAGCGGCAAATCTAGCGAATATAGCCTTTTGAGAGTAGACTCCAAAATGACGTTTTTCATTCATTTGATGATTCTGGCAATTATTAGGGTAATAATATAATAATTACCAGAATTCTATTAATCATGAACATTATGATGATAAAAGTAGAATAAAGAGAATTTGGATACATTTGATGATTATTAATATTATTACTATTATCATTATTTATACAATATATTATCATTATTATTATTAATTATTATTATTATTATTATTATTTTATTATTATTATTAATTATTATGTTATTATTGCCAAAATTATTATTTCTGTAATAATGAAAATAATAATTAATATACAGTATATATTTAGTAATAATATTAATTGATATATATAATAATGATTATTAAATTATTATTGTTATCATATTGTTATACTATTATTATTGTATTTTATTAGTATAGATTTGTAAAATAATATATTATAACTGAAATAATTACAGTATAATAAATATTAATTGATAATGATGTATATTGAATAATGATATAAATGATATTAATTGTTAATATGATATTGTATTAACATAATAATTGATGTATTATATAGATGAAATATGATGATTAATAACTGCAATAATTGCAATATAATAAAAAAGTAAATGAATATAAATCATAATCGATGATAAGGCATGATAATAGTGAAATATAGTTTTGATGATGATACCATAATGAAGATCATTTATATCTGAATAATAGGGATAATAATAACAGAATTTTTATATATGAAAAAAAGGTAAAAGTAAAATAAAGTGAAAGGCCAAAATCTGAGATATTAATTTTAATAGATCATATAATAGTTATATTTTAAATTATTATTATGATTCTTATTATTAATTATTATTAATTATTATAATTGCCAAAAAAATTATAATCTGAAATAATAGTATGATAAAAGTATAATTATAATGTAAATTGATAAATTTGATAAATTATATTTATTAATTACTATTTTTATTAGTTATTAAATATTATTATCGTATAATTACATATATTTTATATATAATTATATAATTATTATATTATTATTATTGTTATTACTATAATTATTTAGTATGTTATTAGTCATAGATGTAAAATATATATTTAACTGTAATAATGCAATAATAATATAATTAATATAATGTATAATAATTATAATATGTAATATGATATAATGAGTGATTAATATATATTGATTATATTATATAATTATTATATCGGAGTAAATGATGATAAAAAGTAATTGTTATAAATAATAATAAGTAAAAGATAATCATAAAGTTGAAAAACTGGCTATAAATACTGATTATACACTTTATTATTGATCATTATTGACTTTTATTCATATTATTATTGTATTGATTATTAGTATAATTTATTATTATTATTATTATTATTATTATTAGTTATTATTATTATTATTATTATATTTATTATTATTATTAGCTTTACTCATTAATATATTATGTGGCCAAAAAATATATTATATACTTGTAATAATAACAATAATGAATATATAATTAGTATAGATTAGATAATAATAGCTAATTGTTTATAGATACATTGTTATTAATATTATTATTGTTATTATTATCATTATTATTATTTTTTAGTTCTGGTAGTATAATTGTATAAAAATCATAATTATATTATTACTCTCCTGCCTCCTCCTCTTCCTCATTCTTCCAAAAGCTCTTTCCAGCTTCTAATTGCTCCTCATTTCGCGCCCTTTCTCCTCCCTCGTCTAGGCCATCCTCCTTCCACTTTTATCCATCCGATTCCCCCATTATCCTCCTCCGTCCTCCTCCCACCACTGTGTATATGTTTAGCAGTTATATATATATATAGAGATATATATTTAATATGTATATAATATATATATATAGTATATATTATATATATATAAGTATAGTAATTATAATATAGTATATTAATAATACTATATCGCATTTGTATTATTTATTTATTCATATGGTGCTGTGTTTCTGTGTGTATACGTATGTATAGTTTTTTGTATAATTTTATATGTCTCCAGTTTTAGATGAATTGGCTATGCTAAGCCTCTACGCTTTCCTGTAGCGTAGCACTTCTAATCTACTTTACCTACGTATCTATCTAGCCTAGTTGTCTAGTAAAAGCCTTCTTAGCCGGCCCATCTATCTATCTGTGTGTCCTTACCTGCCTAGTTATTTTTGTATAGGTTAAGTTCCCGTTTTTCGATTTTCATTGGCGTTTTTGTGTATATTTAGCCGTATAGGATATGTTGAAATAGGTGTAACATTTTGGTTGGTTTACGTTTCGTTAGGTATACGTTAGGTTAGGTTAGGTTTATGTTTTTTATATTAAGTTAGGTAGTTTGGGCCATTGGTTTAGGTTAGATGGACGTTTAGTTGGATTGATGGATTATGTTATCTTTATGTTATGTCATAGGGCCTTAATTTGTTTTTTTAGGCATACAGTTAGGATTAGGTTAAGGATATATTAAGTTTAGTTTCCGGTTAGATTTGGTTAGGGCTAGGTTAGGTTTAAGTTATCTTCGGTTGTATTAGGATTAGAATAGGTTTAGCTATTGTGGTCCTGTTATTATTTAAGATTAGGGTTTTTTTAATGACGTTAGGTTATCTATGTTATGTTCTGTTATATTAAGTTTAGGGATAGTGAGGTTAGTTTTCGTTAAGTTTAAAGATATTTTAGATTAGGAGCAAGGTTTTAATACCCCTCGTTATGTTTTGTTGTTTTAGTGTTTAAGCGATTAGTTTTTTCGTTAGGTTCGGTAGCATTGATCTATATTAGGTTAGTATGGATTAGGTTAGGTTTTAGTTATATTATGGTATAAGTGGTGGTTTGGTTTTTTGGTTAGTGGTTAGAGTAAAGTAAGGTATGGGGTTAGGGTTTTTAGTTCTCTTAAGTATAAGCTTAATTAAATTCGACTTTTGGTTTACGTTAGGTTTTATGAATAGATTTGTTACGCTAGAATATTTTTAACATTTACTTCATAGGGTTAGGTTGGGGCTAGTTTTGGTCTAGATTTAGTTCGTTTCGGTGAGTTATTTAGGTTTTTAGTTTATGTCAAGTTTTATTGTGAGAAAAATTACATCATCAGGTTAGGTTTTGAGTTATAGGCTTAAATATGTTAGGTTAGATTTACTTTTAGGGTTTTTAGTTAATGTTTTTTTGGAAAGATTGGGTTCTAGTATTTGGTTTTAGTTTGGTTTAGGTTAGTAAGATTGAGGTAGGTTTGGGTTAGTTAGGGGTTGGTAAGGTTTGGATTAGTTTTAACTTTGATTTTATTTAGAGTAGGTTTAGGATGAGTTTTGATGGTTAGATTTATTTACAGTTGTAAAATTAGGTTGAGTTTGAGTTTTGGTTAGCTCACGTTTTATAGCTAGCTAGGGTTTAGGTTTAGTTATTTTTCGTTAAGTTAGTTTAGGGCTTATGGGTTGTGTTTAAGGGGTTAGTTTCAGGTTTCAGTTTTACGTTAGGTCTGGTTTAGGGTTAGGGTAGGGTAGGTTAGGCGTTACCATTTGGTTAAGTTACATTATTTAACCAAACCTAAGTAAATGTAGATCAAAAATCCATTATTTAACACTAAGCCTTAATACTAAGCCTATATGGATAATCAACATAATCCTAAATAGAACCTATATGCTTAATTACATAATCCTAATATCACAGTAACGTAAATTGTAGTCCTAATCTAAACTAACGAAACTAGGGCTTAACCTAAACCAACCTAAACTTACCCTTATACATGTACTGAACCTAGACTAAACCAAAGACGCTAACCTTACTAACTAAGACCTAGATCTAACGCTAGACTATCTAACATAGCCACGCCATGACGCATGATTAGATATTTGTTTTTGTCTGTATGGTGTATATATATATAACAATATATTAGCATGGTGATATACAAGCTAATAAAGTCAGCTGTAAAGAAATTGTAAAAAATATTAAGATGTGTAAATTATTCCTGATGAAGTAGTTTAATAAAAAAGAAAAAATTAAGTTGCTCTTCAGTTCCTTTTCTTGTGATATTTTGCGATGGTAATAGTTTCTTTGTTCACGATCTTAATGTTCAGTCTAAAAGAGGATATAAAAATATTTATGTGAAATACATCACACGACAGCACAAAAGGTTAAAGGCAAATTGAAAATAAAGCCAAGCAGGTGAGTCAGGCAGCCAGGCGACCTTCGCGCGTTTTCTTTAGTCGCAAGGGGGGCAATCCTCACTGCGACGGGGGTATCCTTATCCTCACCTCACTATGGATTAAAAGAGGGGTTTTGGGCGACTAGGTTTTTAACCTCCTCCGTGGAGCGAGGTGAGGACGTGCGTCCGTCTCTCGTAGGGAGAAGTAATGACTGTAATGTGTAAAAGGACGCCGTGGTGGGATATTATAACACGTTGGTCTCACTACAAGCTGAGCGGGCGCCCCGTAAATGTATATATATTGCATCCTCTATAGTATCTCTTATCTTACATACATATAATAATAGAAAAGTCATAATATATATATATATAGTATATATTAGATATAGTGGATAGCTATTATATAAATATTAAATATAATACTATGATAGTATATATATGCAGCACACATACCACAAAACGCGTAGTTGTTGTCTAGTGTGTGTGTGATCTAGCCATTATGCTAGCTTAGAACTTTACAGCTACCTAACCACCCTAGCCTACGGCTAAAAATAAAATACCCTGTAACACCAGAACCTTTTCTTTTAATCTACACCTTAACGATTACTCGTAACCTAAAATCCTATAGCTGACAGCCTAATCTAATGCTAGAACCTAACCCAGACCCCAATCCTACGCTAACCTTATTTAATCCTAAATCTAGTACCTAACGGCTAATCAAATAATAAAGATTTCTAACCATACCAAAATAAGGATTCCACGAACGAGAACTAAGCACACACACACACATGACACAGCAAACACCCACACACAGACACGACACACATCTAGCAACACACGACACACACACACACACCACATATATATATATAGTAATATATAGCAGATAATATATATGTAATATATGAAAATACGTATATATGAGTCATATGTAACTCGTATATTATGATAGTATGGGTGACGGGCACAGACAGGCAACACACCATATCACACAAACACAAACACACAGGCACATACACACACACAAACGCACACAACACACATACAGCACTACACCACAACAGCACACTACACAGCAGCTACATCACACACAGCCACATACACACAAATATTATATGAATATATATATATAGAATATATATATATGATATAATATACTAGTATATATGTTATATGATATATATATATATATATATATATATATATAATATAATATACTATTCTATATATGGATATAGTCAATACACAAAGCACACACACACACACATGCACACTACACCAACATATATATATAAGTTATTATATAGCTTATTAATAACTACTATAGTACTAGTATAGATATGAAATATATATTGAATATATAGCGTATACTATATATATATTAAATCAATATATATTACTATATATACTATATATATAGTATATAATATATAAATGTATATATATATTGATAGTATATATATATATATAGATAAGTATGAAATAATATGATTATAAAGTTATATCTATATATATTATATTAGGACCATATATGCTGTGTGTGTGTGTTGTGTGTAACACACAAGCACCACATACACAGAAACAGCACACACACACACATATACAGGCCATATACAAACACACACCCTCACAGGGCACACGGTATCGCGGCCCCCCCCCCCGCTTCGGCGCCCCACCCCCTAACTCCCCGACCTACACAGCAGGCCGGACATACACACACATACACACACACACACAGGCACACACATATATATAATATATATAGGAGAGATCCTAGTATATATAGTATTAGTACTTATATATATTATATAATATATATAATATATATAATAATATATTACTATACACAAGCAACACACACACACACACACAACAAAAATATATATATTACATAAATATATATATATATAAGTTATAAGTAATACGGTATACTATTATATATATATATTATATATATATATATAATATTCAATGTGTGTGTGTGTGTGTGTGTGTGTGTGTGTGTGTGTGTTGTGTGTGTGTGTGTGTGTGGTGTTTGTGTATTTAATTACATGCATACACCAGCACACACACACACACGACACACACACACACATATATATAATAGTATATATACGTATATATTATTTATAGATATATATTATATATATATATTAATATAGTATTATAAATAATAAGGCATATCAGGGTATAATATAAGTAATATATTAATATATACTATAATAAGTATAATATATATATTATATCATAATAATTTATATATTTAGTGTATGTATGTATAGTAATGTTATTATATAGAAATATATACCAAGTATATATATTATATATATATATATATATAATATAGCTACGTCCGGGTATGAGAGTATATATAATATATAGTATATTATATTATTTATATTATATTTGATGTAAATTATATAAATGTATATATATATAACTGATATATATACTATTATATATACTATAGTATATATTAAGATATATATATTTATGTACGGTATGTATATATATGTGAATATATTACTATACTAGTAATATATAATAATAGTATATATATTAAAGATGTGATATTCATTATATATATATATATATCTATCAATATATAGATATATATATATTATATTTATCACTATATATATCTTATATATATAAGTCACAGTAAATATAGTCTATTATTAGTATAGGTTATATATAGTATATATATAGGCGTAATATATAAATATATGATTATATTCGGCTAGTATATATATATATTATGATAGCGTTATATGATATTATACGTATACTAAGTATAAGTACCTAGTGATTATAATGATAATTCTATTAATTATAGTAAGAAAATATATATAACTATATAAATTACTAAGTAGTATATCATATAACAAGGGATAGATTATATATATACTATACCTATATTAGTATATATTAGTTAGTATAGCATATCCTAATAATATATATATATACTAGTATATAGTTCTATTATAAGTATAATTAATTATATAAGTAATCAATATATCTATATAGTCATAGATCTATGAGTCTATATAGGTTATATAGTATAATTTAGTAATAATGTATATATATACTATATATATTATGTATCGTATATATATATCTTATTATAATATATAATATAATAATATTATATGTATATAATATAATAGTATATATAATAAGTATAGTATAATATATAGTATAATGCTAATTATATATAGGTATTGAATGGGGTGTTGGCAACAACAATATATATAGCATACGTTAGCATAAAATTAGTATATATATATATATATATATATATATATATAATAGGTATATATATATATTAATATATAATTACATATAATTAAATATATCTATATATATATATATTTAGCATATTATGCGCGATTACAATAGCAATAATTATTTCATAAATATAATATAAATATAGTAATATATATATATATACTATATAATAATGTGATATATATTATATTATACTGTATACTATATTATAAATAATATATAGTATATTTAACCTATATATATAGTATAATATATATATATAAATATCTAAGATAACATTGTGGTGTGTGTGTGTTGTGTGTGTGTTGTGTGTGTTGTGCATGTCATAGCCTCCACAAACACAGCACAGCAGCACACACACATCACACACAGCAACCCACCCACACACACATCACACACACACACATATACTATATATAATATCTAAGTTACGAACTAATTCTAACTATATATTGATAGATATAGTATATATATATATATATTATATCTTATGTATGAATATATACCTTTGTGTGTGTGTGTGTGTGTGGGTGTGTGTGTGTATACATATATATTATCATACTAAGTAATATATTATATATATATAATATCTATATAATATCATATTATATCTATATATCTATATATGATGTTGTGTGTGTGTGTTGTGTGTGTCATGGTGTGTTGTATGTGTGGTGTGTGGCTGGTGTGTGTGTGTGGTTGGTTGTATATGCGTGTGTATATGTGTGTGTTGTTTGTGTTTTTTCCTGTGTATGTGGTGTGTCTGTGTGTTACACACACAGACACACACACACATGATTTTTAAATGTAATATAATATATATATAAATAGGCATATAGTTATAGTATATATAGTATATATATATATAAAATATATATATATATATTAGGTACATATAATATATAATATATATTAATAAGATAGTATACTAATATATTAGATATTTATATAATATAGGTATATTTATATATAACTATATATGATATATAAAGTATATCATATAGTATAAAGATAATGACTATATATATATAAGGTAATAATAATGTTGTGTGTGGTGTGTGTGTGTTGTGTGTGTTTGTGTTATTGATAATATATTATAGTACGTATATAGCTAATACGTAATACTAATATATATATATATGGAATAGTAGTATAAGTATACATATAGATAATATATAATATATTATATAATATATATGATATAATATAGTTCAATATTATATTTGTGTTGTATGTGTGTGTGGTGTGTGTGTTGTGTGGTGTGTTGTGTGTTGTGTTGTATGTGTGTATGTGTGGTGTGTGTGTGGTGTATGTGTGTGTGTGTGTGTTTGTGTGGAGGGGGTGGGCGGTGCGTGCACCGGAGATAGAGAAGAGAGAGCGAGGAGAGAGAAGAAGAGATGAGGAAGAGTATAGATGAGAAGAGAGGAAGAGAGCAGAGGGGGGGGGGGGGGGGGGGGGGGGGGGGGGGGGGGGGGGGGGGGGGGAGGTGGGGTGGGGGGGTGGGGGGGGGGTGGGGTGGTTGGGGGTTCTGTGGGTGTGTGGGGGGGGGGGTGGGGGGTGAAGCCTTGGCTTGGGGGGGGGAGGGGGATGAAGCGGAGGGTGGGGGAGGGGAGGGGAGAGGGATAGGAAAGAGGTGGAGGGGGAGGGGGAGGGGGGACGGGTTAGGTTAGCTTTAGTTTACGTGTTGTAGTATAGTTTATGGTTAGGTTTAGGTTAGTTTAGATTTTAAAAAGAAAGAGGTTTTTGGGTAGGGTATTTTTATTTGTTTTAGGTAGTAGGTTTCTGTTTATGTAGCTTAAGTTTATGAGCTAGATAAATGGTTAGATCACACACACACTAGGACAGCACACGCGTTTGTGTATGTTGTGTGCCATATATATATATATATATAGCTATATATATGAATATAGTTATCCTAGTAATCTATAATTAGACTATCTATACTATAATATTAGTGATTAGTGATAAATAATGTATGTAAAGATAAAGTAGTATAGCATCTAGGTGTAATATATATGCAATTTACTGGGCGGGTGCAGCTTGTAGTGGATCGCAACGTTATATACTCCCACGGTCCCTTATGTCATTTCTTCTTCCCTACCGAGAGTGGAGGACGACGTCCGGCCCCTCGCTCGCACGGAGGAGGTTTTATACCTAGGTCGCTGTCAAAACCCGGCTCTTTTCATCTGCTAGTGGGTGAGGTATACGCCGTCCGCAGTGAGGATGCTGCGACTAATAGAAAACGGGAAGGTCGCGCCTGGTGGGCGACTCACGCTGCTTGGGCTTTATTTTATTTGTTTTTACACCTTTTGTGTTGTGGGTGTGTATTTTAATAAATAGTTTTTTTTATATTCCTCCCTTTTAGGAGCGAAGCGCTTAGTCGAAAAAGAAATATACGCATCGCATAAATATGGCAAAGAAAAGGAACTTGAAGACACTTTTTTTTCCTTTTATTTAAACATCATCCTGGAATATTTTTCAAACATCTTTATATTTTTTACAATTTTTAAGGCAGTGACTTTATTAGCTTGTTTTCACTGTAATATTGATGTATATATATACACATACAGACTAAACAGGAATATATATCCATGCGTATGTCGTGGCTATTTTAAGATATTAGGTTGTTGGTTAGATTTAGGTTTAGTTAGGTAGTAGGTTTTATGGTTTTTGGTTTTCGTTCAGGTTAGTACATGTTAGGGTATAGTTATGTTTGGTTTTGGTGGGAAAGTAGTTTCGTTGTTTAGATTTAGGATGCCATTTTTTACAGTTATGTTATATTAGGATAATGTTTTAATTTAAGGATTAGGTATTTATTTAGGTTATGTTTGATATCATTAGGCTTATAGTTAGTGATTTAGGTTAAATAATGAATTGGATTACATTTTACTTAGGTTGGGTTTAAACTGAATGTATACTTAACCATAGAGGGTAACGTACCTACCCTTACATCCCTAAGCTAAACCGAGACCTAAGCGTACTGAACCTGTAACTAACCTAAACAACATACTAAAGCTAATCTTAAACGAAAACTAACTACCTAAGCCCTAGCTAGCTAAAGCGTGAGCTAACTCAACACCTTTTAAGCCTAACCTAATTTTTACAACTGTAAACTAATCTAACCATAACTCCATCCTAACGCTACTCTAGACTAAATCAAAGTTAACTATCAACACCTTGCACCAAAACTAACTAAACCCAAGCCTACGCTCAATCTAACCTACCTGAACGCATAACTAAGAGCAATCTAACCGCAATCTAAAAACATACTAAACTAAAGTAATTCTAAGCCTTAACATAGTTTAAGCTATACTAAACCTATACCTGATGAGTAATCTCACATAACCTTTGCCTAACTAAACCGTTAATCTCACGCGTAAACGAACTAAATTCTGACCGAATGAACTAGCCCAAAACTAACCCTTCCTGAAGTAGATGTATAAATATTCTAGCGTAACAATCTAATCATAACCTAACTAAACCAAATCGATATTAATCTTATTAGCTTAATCTAAGGAAACTAAAACCTAACGCCATCTTAAGTTTTTACTTACTCTACGCCCTAACCAAGACCAACGCCCACTATACCTATAATATTTAAGGCTAA
The DNA here is from genome assembly GCF_015228065.2 of Penaeus monodon. Lineage (NCBI taxonomy): Eukaryota > Metazoa > Arthropoda > Malacostraca > Decapoda > Penaeidae > Penaeus > Penaeus monodon. The sequence goes on from NW_023658268.1 coordinate 17,536, forward strand.
CCTAACACTAATCCGATACTAACGCTAATTAGATGCAACTAACTCGAACCTTAACGAAACTTAATCAGACATAACACAACATAACGAGGGTATTAACCTTCTCTAATTTAAATTATTTTTATACTTAGCGAAAACGCTAACCTCACTATCCCCCGAAACCTTATATATAAGCAGAACATAACATAATATAAACCTAACTATTAACCTAATCTAAGCATAACAATGAACAGGACTAAAATAGCTCTAAACCTATTCTAATCTAATACAACCGAAGATAACTTAAACCTAACCTAGGCGCCTAACCAAAATCTAACCGAGACTAAAACTTAATATTATCCTTAACTTATGCTAACGTATGCCCCTTTTTAAACAAATTAAGTTGCCTCTGTTCTAAACATAAATAAACATAATTCTATCGCGCTAACTAAAGCGTGCCATCTAACCTAACGCAAGGTCCAACCTACCTAACTTATATAAGACTAACCTAACGCTAACCTAACTATAAGGCTCTAACGAAACGTAACTAGTACCAAATTTAGTTAACCTATTCAAACCTAATCCTTACGTATATATAATCAAAACGCAATGAATCTTAACGTGACTTAACGCTAGAACAACATAAGCTAGGCATGGTAGACACACAGTATAGATAATGAGGCCGGTAGAAGAAGGCTGACCTAGACAACTAGGTAGATAGATATCGTAGGTAACGTACGATAGTTAAAGTGTATCGTAGGAGAGGGTAGGTAGAATAGCCCTAATTATCTAACTGTACATATAAACTTATAGCAAAGATACAGTACTTATACACACAGAACACATGCACATATATAATAAAATAACTAAATTAAAGATGGATATAATATATATATCTATATAATATAAATATAGTAATATATTAATATATAGATATATATATAATAGTAGCTATATTAGATAGTATTATAATATAATACGATAATTACTGTACATATACACAGTGGTGGTAGGAGGAGGAGGCGGTAATGGGGGATCGAATGGAATAGAAAGTGGAAAGGAGTGTAGACTGAGGAGGAGAAAGTGGGAAATGAGGAGATAGAAGGGGAAGGATTTGAAAAATGGGAAGAGGAGGAGAGGAGGAGAAAATAATATAATTATTTTTTTACAATTATCTACCATTTAAAAATAATAATAATGATAATAATAACAATAATATTTAAATAAAATATTATAACAATTTTAGAAAAAATTATTTAATTATACTTATTTTTATTTTTTTTATTATACAGTTATAATATTTTTTTTTGGAATAATTTTAAATGAAAAGTAATAAAATAATAAAAATAATAATATAAAAATAATAATAATAAAAAAATAATAATAAAAAAATGATAAAATGATAATAATAATGAAATATAAAAAATTAAAAATTCAAATGTCACCCAAAATTCTCTTTATTCTACTTTTATCATCTTATTATCATGATTATCATCTTATTATCATCATCATCCTCATTATCTCTTATCACCCTTATCATCATATTAACATTATTGCAAATTATCTCTTTATTGCAATTATTATCTTTTATTCATTTTTGCAGTTATATATAATTTTACATCTTCTAAAACAACTAAAATATGATAGTAATAACAATAATAATATTAATAACAATATTATAACAATTAGTATTATTATAATTATACTTATTATTATTACTATTGTTATTATTACAGTTATAATATATTTTTTGGCAATAATACTAATAATTAAAGTAATAATAATAATAATAATAATAATAATAATAATAATAATAATGATAATAATGATAATAATAATGATAATAGTAATAATATTAATAATCATCAAATGTTATCCAAATTCTCTTTATTCTCACTTTTATCATCATTATTGTCATGATTAATAGAATTCTGGTAATTATTATCATTATTACCCTAATAATTGCCAGAATCATCAAATGAATGGAAAAACGTCATTTTGGAGTCTACTCTCAAAAGGCTATATTTCGCTAGATTTTGCCGCTTTTTCGACTTTTGGGATTTTTTTTCTTTTACCTTTTTTTTTATTATATATGGACACAATTCCTGTTATTATCATCATTATTATCATGATTATCATCATTATTATCGTTATCATCATCATTATCATCATTACTCATCATTATCATCATTATCATTATATCATCATTATTGCAATTATTATCATCATTTATGCAATTATTATCATTATTATTGCAATTATTGCAGTTATAATATATAATCTTTACATCTATACTAATAACAACTACAATAAGAATAGTAATAACAATAATAATAACAATATAACGTTTTTATAATCATTATTTATATCATATTTAATTATATCGTTATTACTGTAATTATTACTGTTATAATAATTATTTTTACAATTGTACTACCAGAAAAAATAATAATAATGATAATAATAACAATAATAATATTAATAAAATATTTAACAATTAGTATTATTATAATTATAACTTATTATTATTATTATTGTTATTATTACAGTTAATTTTATTCTTTGGCATAATACTAATAAATTTAAGTAATAAATAATATAAAATAATAATAATAAAAATAAAATAATAATGATAATGATAAAAATGAATTTAAAATAATGTAAAGGGTTTTTAGGGTTATTAATATCAAATGTTATCCAATTCTCTTTATTCTCACTTTTATCACATTTATTGTTTATGATTAATAGAATTCTGTAATTTTTTTCATTATTACCTAATAATTGCCCGAATCATCAATGAATGGAAAAAACGTTCATTTTGGAGTCTTTCTCTCAAAAGGCTATATTTCGCTAGTTTGCCGCTTTTTCGACTTTTGGGATTTTTTTTCTTTTCTTTTTTTTTATTATATATGGACACAATTCCTGTTTTTATCAAAAATTATTATCATGATTTATCATATTTTTATGGTTTCATCATCATTATCATCATTATCATCATCATTATCACATTAAATTGCAATAATTATATTCTTATGTCAATTATTATTTATTATTAAATTTCCAATATTGCAGTATAATATATAATTTTCATCTATAAAACCCAATAAAAAACTACAATAATAAAAGTAATAACAATAATAATAACAATAATAAAGATTTTATAATCATTATTTAATCATCATTTCAATTAATTTGTTAATACTGTAATTATAAATGTTATAATAATTATTTTTAAAAATTATACTACAGTAAAAAAAAAAAAAATAATAATGATAAAAGAATAATATTATTTAAAAATATTATACAATTAGTATTATATAATTATACTTATTATTATTATTATTGTTATTATTACAGTTATAATAATTTTTGGGAATAATACTATATATTAAGTAATAAAAATAATTAATAATGATAATAATATAATATAAATTTTAAAAATAATAATAATAAAAATTTTAATTAAAAAAATTAATAAATAATAATAAAATAATAAATAAAAAAATGATAATTATTATGATAATAATGATAATAGTAATAATATTAAAAATCATCAAATGTTATCCAAATTTCTCTTTATTCTCACTTTTATCATCATAAATTTTCATGATTAATAGAATTCTGTAATTATTATCATTATTACCCTAATAATTGCCAGAATCATCAAATGAATGGAAAAAACGTCATTTGGAAATCTACTCTCAAAGGCTATATTTCGTAGATTTTGCCGCTTTTTTTACTTTTGGGGTTTTTTTTTTCTTTTACCTTTTTTATTATATATGGACACAATTCCTGTTATTGTCATCATTATTATCATGATTATCATCATTATTTTCGTTATCATCATCATTATCATCATTATTCATCATCATTATCATTTATTTTGCAATTATTATCATATTATTGCAATTATTATCTTTATTATTGCAATTATTGCAGTTATAATATATGAATTTAAATCTATACTAATAAAACTACAATAAAAATAGTAATAACAAAAATATAACAATAATAACGTTTTATAATCATTATTTATATCATTATTTCAATTAATATCGTTATTACTGTAATTATTACTTTTAAAAATAAAAAAATTTTTTCAAATTTTACTACCCTAAAAAAAAATAATAAGATAATAATAACAATAATAATATTAAAAACAATATTAAACAATTATATTATTATAATTAACTTATTATTTTTATTATGTTATTATTACATTATAAATATTTTTTTGGCAAAAATACTAATAATTAAAATGTAAAAAATAATAAAATAATAATACTGATAAAATGATGATATAGTAATAATATTAATAAACACAAATGTTATCCCAAAATTTTCTTCATCTCACTTTTATCATCATTATTTCATGATTAAAAGAATTTTGGTAATTATTATCTTATTTCCCTAATAATTCCCCAAAACATCAAAATGAAAAAAAACGCATTTTGGAGTCTATCTCAAAAAAGGTATATTTTGCTAGATTTTGCCCCCTTTTCGACTTTTTGGGTTTTTTTTTTTTTTTACCTTTTTTTTTTTTATATGGACACAATTCCTGTTATCTCATCTTATTTTCATGATTATCATCATTATTATCGGTTTTTCATCTCATTATCATCATTATCATCATCATTATCACATTATTTCAATATTAATTTTTATTATTGCAATTATTATATTTTTATGCAATTTTTTGCATTTTAAAATTAATTTTTCATCTATACAATAACAATACAAAAATAATAGTAATAACAAAAAATAACAATAATAACGTTTTTTTTAAACATTTTTATATCAGTATTTCAAATTTAAAATCGTTTTTACTGTAATTATTACTGTTAAAAATTATTTTTTTAATTTTTACTCCAGCAAAAAAAATAATAAAGAAATAAAACATAAAATATTAAAAACAATATTTTAACAATTGTATTTTTTTTTAATTTTACTTTTTATTATTATTATTGTTTTATTACGTTTAATAATTTTTTGGCAAAATATAATAATTAAAGTAATAATAATAATAATAAAAAATAATAATAATAATAAAATAAAATAATAAGATATTAATGTAATAATAATGTAATAGTAATAATATTTAAAAATCATCAAAAGTTTTCCAAATTCTCTTTATTTCATTTTTATATTATTGTCATAATTAATAGAATTCTGGTAATTATTTTCATTATTACCATAAAAATTGCTAGAATCATAAAATGAATGGGAAAAAAAGTCATTTTGGATTATTTTCAAAAGGCTAATTTTGCTAGATTTTTCCCCTTTTTCGCTTTTGGAATTTTTTTTCTTTTCCTTTTTTTTTATATATGGGCACAATTTCCGTTATTTTCTCATTATTATCATGATTACATCATTTTTATCGTTATCTCATATTATCATCATTTTGCAATTTTATCATATTATTGCAATTATTACATTATTATTTTCAATTATTTCATTATAATAATAATTTTACATCAATACTAAAAACAAAAACAAAAATAAAGTAATAAAAATAATAATAACAATAATAACGCGTTTAAATCTTATTTATTCAGTATTTTTAATTTAAAATCTTATTACTGTAATTTTCTGTTATAATAATTATTTTACAAATTAAGAAAAAATAAAAAAAAAAAAAAAAAAAAAAAAAATATCCTAACAAATATTTTTTAAAATTTTTCATCAATTATTATTTTAAAAAAAAATTAAATAAAAAATTTTTTTCAAAATAATATTAAAAAAAAGAATATTAAAATAATAAAAAAAAAAAAAAAAATAAAAAAAAATAAAAATATAAAATAATGAAAATTTAAAAATATTAATAATCATAAAATTTATAAATCTCTTTATTTTTATTTTATCATATTATTGTTTATGTTAATAGAATTTGGTAATTATTATTTATTATTAATTAAAATATAAAATAATAAAAAAGTCATTTTGGGGTTATTAAAAGATATTTTTAATTTTTCTATTTCACTTTTTTTTTTTCTTTTTTCTTTTTTTTATTTATGGAAAATTCCCGTTATTTTATCATTATTATATATTATCTCAATTATGAAACTCATTATCATCATTTTATTCCAATTCTCTTTTTGCTTTTGAAAATTTTTTTCTTTTCCCTTTTTTTATTATTCCCAAATTTGATTATAATATATAATTTTAACTATACTAATAACAATACAATTTAAAAATTAAAAAACAAAATTAAAAGTTTTTTAAAAAATTATTTTATCATTATTTCAATTAATATCTTTTTATGCAAATTTTTAGTTATAATAATTTTTTTTTACATTATTATACCGATAAAATAATAATAATAAATTTTTAACAAAATAATATTTAAAAAAATATTTCAATTATATTTTTTAAATTATACTTATTTTATTATTTTGTTATATTAATTATAATATATTTTTCCAAAATAAATATAATTAAATTTAATAATAAAATAACAATAAAAAATTAATAATAATAAAAAAAAAAAAAAAAAATTAATAATAATAAAAAAATGATAATAATGATGATAATAACGAAATAGAATAATATTAAAATCATCAAATGTTTTCCCAAAATTTTTTTATTCTCATTTTTTCATCATAATGCATGATTAATAGAATTTTGGGAATTTTTATCATTTTACCCCAATAATGCCCGAATATTAAATGAATGGAAAAAAAAAGTATTTTGGAGTTACTCTCAAAAGGCTAATTGTAGATTTTGCCGTTTTTTACTTTTTTGGGGTTTTTTTTTTTTTACCCCTTTTTTTTTCTTATTATTATGGGCACAATTCCTGTTTTTTCATCATTATTATCAAGATTATCACATTTTATCGTTATCATCATCAATCACATTATCATCATTACATCATCATTTTCTCATTATTGCAATTTTTATATTCATTTTTGAATTATTATTTTTTATTTTAATTATTGCAGTTATAATATTAATTTTTCATCTTATAATAAAAACTATAATAATAATAGTAAAAACAATAATAATAATAATAAAACGTTTTTAAATCATTTTTAATCATTTTTTTCAATTATACGTTATTACTGTAATTATTACTGTTATAAAATTATTTTTCAATTATACTACCCGTAAAAAAAAAATTGATAATAATAACAAAATAATTTAATAACAATATTATAACAATTTTATTATTAT